>NW_009232612.1:1046-18907 GCF_000690835.1 Fulmarus glacialis
CTCTTTCAAGGAAAAAGAAAAAGTCCTATAGCCAGGAAGCAAAGCAGACTCAACGGCGGAACACGTGCCTGAGCACTGCCAGAACAGAGAACCATGTGTGAACAATGCCTCTGAATGTGCAAGGACAAGAAAAAAAATCTGATGAAGATTGGACACTTCTAATACACTTTGTTACACAGTAATATTTAAATAGTGTCTTCAGAAATGAAAATGAACATATTAGAGGGACCCAGGTTTATCTCTGCCTGTGTTCATAGCAGTGATGAAACAGAAGGGGATAAAGTTCACATTGGGAACTTTGTGGGTTTCTAACAGCTGCTGTGACTACACAGCCGCACTCACCGTGTCCTTGACTAGAAAGGCACTACTGGGGGGAAGGGCTGCCTCAGGAGAGGGAGGCATTCCCTACAGGCATATAAATGATTGTGGAGGATAGAGTATCTTTCCTTTTTTTTTGGCTGGAGCACCTCAGAAGGAAGAAGATAGCAAGAAATAATGCTTTGCTTTCTCCAATCTACTCAGCATTTAAATCTTTATAGCTTGGGTGAAGTGTTATCTACTCGCCTTCTGCACGGCAGAGGTGGGGAGCCATCCTCTTCCAGTCTGGATCACTTTCTAAAAGGAAAAGGATTTGCCTTCAACCCTTTTCTCCACCATCATGAACATTTTTCTATTTTCTAACCCTGGTGACCATTGAGGAATACAGACTGTGTGGGAAGTGAAAAAATTAGGCATCTAGGGATGCTTAATGCAAGGGACAGGTCACACACAGTAAGAGGGAGAAGGTGCATTGCTGGCACCACCTGGGAGAAGGGAAAGGGACAGAATTTGGCAAAGACAGATATCGTGCAGTGAGAAAGCCTTTAGTATTTCCAGTTACCAACAGAACTGTTGGCAAAATTCATGTCAAAGAGTCCTTAAATTGCCAGCAACGTTTTGTTTTCATTCAATCTGATCCAGCTGCAGCTGGGTGAACACTGTAGTGAAGGAAGTGTTGAAGCATTATTAAGACTTGCCCTATGTAAGTCAGAGAGGTATAGCCTGTCTAGAGAGGGCAGTCAGAGGATATAGCAAGGCTCATAGTGACACGTGATAGAAGAATGCATTTGTTGTTTGTTACTCCAGTTTGATATTAGTTGGCTATATTCACTCTGTTTGCACGTTTGGATAAGCCCTCAAATAAGCAGTATAAGAGGCAGCCTTTCTTCATGAAGTGCTGCCATGCATAGCTTTATTAATGTCAGCCTGAATTTCTTCATGGCACTCTACATCTTACATCTGTTGTGAAGTGAAGCTGGTGCAACACACCTGGTAAACGATATATAACACCAACACGTCAACTTGTATGGGCTGCTGCTCTTTTCCAAGTAAATGGCTCATTTTTACATGAGGAGTTTTCAGCAACCTGGATTGTGCTCCTGCTTCTATTCTGTTGCATTAACAATGAGCAAAAGCATCTGACTTTAAGAAAATCCCCCAAACAGGTAATTTTCTATATTTCTATATAGAACCTCTTTTAAACATTTATTTTTTTCTTCTAGTCCCATACTAAACTGTATCAACTTAAAAGGAATCCCTTACTGTTCAAAACGTCCACAGAAGGGAGAGAACAAGAACACATGCCAGGTACTAGGAAGATTATTATGATGATTAATTCCTTCGTTTGATAATTGTGTCTGGTGATGGAGTGGTGGTTAAATTGCCGTATTAATTATTTATTTAAGACTCTGTTTAAAATATAGCTCATGGTTTCCAAATATCTGAAGCAAATGCTTTCCATTAATCTATAGAGAACAAAATAAAGACTGCTAGAGTCATAAGCTGTCTAGTCTGTCTTTAAGCATAATTTCTACCTTGCTGTATTGGGTTTGCATGGCAAGGTTTTGGTAGTGGGGAGGCTTCAGGGGTGGCTTTTGTGAGAAGCTAGTAGAAGCTTCCCCTGTGTCCGATAGAGCCAATGCCAGCCGGCTCCAAGACAGACCCGTCGCTAGCCAAGGCTGAGCCCATCAGTGACAGTGGTAGTGCCTCTGTGGTAACATACTTTAGAAGGGGAAAAAGTTGCTGCGCAACAGCAACTGCAGCTGGAGAGAGGAGTGAGAATACGTGAGAGAAACAACTCCGCAGACAAAAGGTCAGTGAAGAAGGAGGGGGAGGAGGTGCTCCAGGCTCCAGAGCAGAGATTCCCCTGCAGCCTGTGGTGAAGACCATGGTGAGGGGAAGGCTGTCCCCCTGCAGCCCATGGAGGTTAACGGTAGAGCAGATATCCATCTGCAGCCTGTGGAGGACCCCAAGCTGGAGCAGATGGATGCCCAAAGGAGCAGTCTGTTCCTGAAGGACTGCACCCCATGGAAGAGACCCACGCTGAAGCAGTTCATGAAGAACTGCAGCCTGTGGAAAGGACCCATGTTGGAGAAGTTCATGCAGAACTGCCTCCCATGGGACGGACCCCACGCTTGAGCAGGGGAAGAGTGTGAGGAGTCCTCCCCCTGAGGAGGAAGGAGTGGCAGAGAAAACACGTGATGAACTGACCACAACCCCCATTCCCCATCCCCCTGCGCCACTGGGAGGAGGAGGTAGAGAAAATCGGGAGTGAAGCTGAACCTGGGAAGAAGGGAGGGGTGGGAGGAAGGTGTTTTTAAGATTCGGTTTTATTTCTCATTACCCTACTCTGATTTGATTGGTAACAAACTAATTTTTTTTCCCAAGTCAAGCCTGCTTTGCCCGTCATGATAATTGCTGTCCTTATCTCAACCCACGAGCCTTTTGTTATATTTTCTCTCCCCTGTCCAGCTGAGGAGGGGAGTGATAGAGTGGCTTGGTGGGCACCTGGTGTCCAGCCAGGGTCAAACCACCACACTTGCCCTTTATTTCTGTTGAATCACCTCAAGGCTGAATATTGCACAGGTGCCTTGGGACGCCAAATTCCCATTCACCTTCATAGGTGTCCAAGGCTTTTTGGATGTCTGAAGAAGTTCTGACATCAGAGTATCTGACTAATGTGGTGGCACCCCCACTGCCCTCGAGGGTCCACAACTGCACTGCCTGCCTGCCTGTCTGCAGGGCTCTGTTCTCACCCCCCTCGCTCTTCGGCTGCCCGCACGCTCTCCCATTCCCCATCCCCCTGCGCCACTGGGAGGAGGAGGTAGAGAAAATCGGGAGTGAAGCTGAACCTGGGAAGAAGGGAGGGGTGGGAGGAAGGTGTTTTTAAGATTCGGTTTTATTTCTCATTACCCTACTCTGATTTGATTGGTAACAAACTAATTTTTTTTCCCAAGTCAAGCCTGCTTTGCCCGTCATGATAATTGCTGTCCTTATCTCAACCCACGAGCCTTTTGTTATATTTTCTCTCCCCTGTCCAGCTGAGGAGGGGAGTGATAGAGTGGCTTGGTGGGCACCTGGTGTCCAGCCAGGGTCAAACCACCACACTTGCCCTTTATTTCTGTTGAATCACCTCAAGGCTGAATATTGCACAGGTGCCTTGGGACGCCAAATTCCCATTCACCTTCATAGGTGTCCAAGGCTTTTTGGATGTCTGAAGAAGTTCTGACATCAGAGTATCTGACTAATGTGGTGGCACCCCCACTGCCCTCGAGGGTCCACAACTGCACTGCCTGCCTGCCTGTCTGCAGGGCTCTGTTCTCACCCCCCTCGCTCTTCGGCTGCCAGCCAGCTCTCCCTGCCTACTCTTCACAGCTCTTGTTGCTCAACCATCGCCATCTTCTAGCTCTCCTCAATCCTACAATCGCATCAGGTAAACAATTGCGGTTACCTCTCTCCCAAGTTTCCTCTCCTACAAAAGATAAAAGATTACTCTTCTTAATATCTAGCTTCATGCACAATTCAGAACATTTCTGAAAGTGGTGTCGAGCTCTGTTCTCTAGCAGGCAGGACCAGTCCTGATCCTACAGAGTCTGGTAAGAGTTTCTCATTTAATTCACTGGCTTTAGTGTCAGTTAGAGCAGATTTAGGCCATTTGATACTAAATTCTCAGGATGTGCCTGAATAAAAATAGTAAAAATACTGTGGAATTCAAGCTTTTCATCCATAATATATTCATCTTGAAGTGCACAGCTGCCGTGCATATATTTATGTAACTGTAGAAATATTTAAGCATTCAGTTCAACTCTGAAAAAAATATTTAGAAAAGTTAAGGAAGGCTAAATGGTGAGAGCAAACAAGAGGAGATAGTCATTTAGACATATGTGTCTTCAGAAGGCAGCAAGCCGCTAACATTTTCATCTGCATCACTGAGGAAATATAGCATAGCTAGAAAATGTACAGAGAGGGACAAGGATGGACATATGGAATAGAGGGGAATCTAAGCAGACCATAAGTTTTCAGCCTATAATTAGACAGCTTAAGGTGGCAGTGATAAGCATCTCTGTGAGATATACTATTCACTTTTCACAGTAAAAACACTTGAGGCAATCTGTAAAATCCTCAAACAGGAGGCTTAAAACAAAGACAATGTGATTAATTTATAGAACCCATTTCCATAACATGTTTTTGAAATCAATAATGTAAACAGGTTAAAAAACAAGGTTGGATAAATTCATGAACAATTGAGACATAAGAAGCTTTTAAAGACAGTATGAACTCCAGTCTGAGAGGACCAGACACAGCAGAAGCTGGATAAGGATCAGAGAGGAAGGCAGCAGCACTCCATACAAACCCCCTCGCCTGTATTGTTGTTCTTCACCATCAACTACTGAGAGCTCTGGTGTCTCCCATTATGGCAGCTGTCACACACTTGCCCTGCCCTGTTCCCAACCTTCAAATATAAAAATGCTGCAAATAACCTGGTCTATATATGCAGTAACTGAGGGCTGCAGGAACATCTCTGCCTCCCCACTCTGCCCAGCTGATATAGCTATGCAGAACCTCCATACACCTGCCTCTACTTTTCCCAGATTTCTGTTCCCCTCCTTTCTAAACTCATCTGTGACAATGTCTTTAGTATCACATGGTGTTACAACAAAAGCACAGCCATATTAATCAGCAATATTTTTATTCCGTTGCATCTCTGGCAGGCTCCTGGCAGTATAGCAACAAACATCCCAGTAATGAGCTTTTAAGTGCACCAGGCTTTACTATTCAGCTGCTGGCATGTAGTCTCTGATCAAAACTTAACTTATACAACCCCTGTATAGGCAGCACACCAAGTAGCAATAACAGCCACAACACTAATAAACAATGTAAGACACTGCTCTGACCTCAAGTTAAGAACACAGGTCAACTATCTTCCTAACTATACCAAAATCTATTACTTCAGAGGCTCTTTTCCTAAGCTACACCAATACACTACTGAATTACAGTGAGGTAGGTAAGTAGGAGCACGATGCCCATTAAATCTCCATAAACAATTAACTTTCGCAGCTGAGCTCTACAACAAAACACCCTGCCTGCTGCCATGGGATGTTGCTTCACTTCATGTAGGTCATTGGTGAGGTAATAGACAGTTTTAACCAGCAACAGCAGAAAAGTAGCAAAATCCCAGCACAACACATTCTTTGGTAGGTCTTAATAAAAATATAGATCAAGTTTATAGCAGAAGAAATTGAAAAAAAAGCAATTACCTCACTTTAATGTATTTTAAATGTTTTTAAAGTATACAGAATTTTACTGCTAAAAATACCCCAGCAAAACATACATTCAATGTAAAAAAATGCCTTAAACTTACCTCTTAGTTTACACTGATTTAATATATTTTTTCTTCTACTTTTCAACTTTCCTTGCATCTTGGGAATATAGTGGTTTTCTCCACCCGCTTCCTTCCTCTCACCTCCTCCCCCTCCAATCTGGCCTCCTTTCCTTCCTTGGAGGTTTTTAAGCTTTAATTTGAGAGTGTAAAGCTGAAAAATATTTGATACAATTTTTTTTTTTAATTAGAGAATTGAGCTCCTCACCATGGTTGAAGCATTTCTGGGAACAGCACCAAAAAGCTGGAAGCTACTGGACTGAGTAGCCACAGCATCTCTCTTAAAAATCATCACTCATTTATTTTTCCCAGACAACTAGTGTTTCAGCATTTTACTTACAGACATGACTGCAGTTTAGGATACTAAGGCTAGAAATGAGTCCGAGTCTCTTTGTTCAGTTTAGGAACGTGAAAACTAGATTCCCAGATTCCAGCGTGGGCCCATCTCCAGCTGGAACAGGAACAAGACTCACCAAGTGGGATTTGACAATGTATGAGCTGAGGCTCGAGTTAGTCACATTTTCAATGAGCTCAGAAGGGTATTGATGATTATATGTTCTAACTGGAGGAGGTAGTTGTCAGTCTGCCTGCAGCATGCATGTCACCACACCGGGGAAGGGGAAATATTTTATAGCTTGTGTGGGATGGGGCTTGCTGAACGGAGCACTTGGGAAGTCTCCTCTCCTATAATTTGGATATTGTTGGGGAAGAAAAAAAAAGATTAGATCTAACAATTTAGGGACCCTGCAACACACATTCACACTGAGGGGTGTTGAAGAGACTCGGCATTTCCTATGCTAGTGAGCGGCAGCCTACAGCTTATTTTAGGTTTCCATTAATTGACACTAGGATGTGCTTTACAGCTTCTATGTATTTATTTTTTAATTCTTGATGTAATATGGTAAGAGATTGCTTTCACCTAATAAAGAACATTTTCCTGATATGATATCAAATTTGTCATAATGCTAAATAAGTCCTATTTTCTCTAAATACTTACAGATATTTCAGGCATGTGTCTTCGCCTCCATTCCTTGTTTGCTTGGTCATTACATTTCAGTCTTTCCTCTTAAATCAGTCTACTTAATCACTGATTTTTATTTGCTGTTGCTTGAACAACAGCAAATTGCTCCTACAATCCACCTATTTGTGTAAAACTCAGCAATTACTTGTCTGCTTTTTTACACAATCTATCTACAAATTCTTCCAAAGACAGTATTGCCCTTATAGGTATTACACTGATCACAAACTGGACCTTTCTCAACCAGAAAAAAAGACGTTTTAGTGTAATTTAGTGTGTATATTTCTGTATACTTAATATGTATTAGCCATATAAAAACAGTTCTGAAGTAATTTATCCCAGATGCATGAGCTTCTCTTTTTTCTCAATCTGAATATGATACATTGATAACTCCTCTTGCTCATGTTTCTAATCTCTAAGTATCTTCTATTTTCTGTTTCCTGCTGTTTACATCATCTGCTGACTTCATTAACATGCTGTTCACTTGCTTTCTTTAATGCTATTAATGAAACTGTTAAATAAAGCTGAAACAGAGACCGATCATTATATGTACATCGGACAACCGGAATGTGTCATCAGCCAGGTTTTCTGCGGCAAGGCCTAAAAGCCCATTTGTCAAAATCATTCCTTTTAATTGGTTTCAATAAGTTATTATTTGTAGAATTGACTGATGTTTAATTGTGGCATTACCAGAAAGCTGTTTGGGAAACCTTGGCGTAGAAAAGCTGACTGCTTATGTATGTGTTCTTGTTTAAACCGAACCTAAAGGAAAGTTTGGATTTGCTTCAAAATGGGTTTTAAACGACTGACTTACTTCAGTTCTCCTTTCTGTTTACCTCTTCGTACTCACTATTTCATACCATAGTTTACCCTTACAGATCTGAGATATTTGAATTATCTCCATGCAATTGATAAAACAATTAACTTGCTTAAAAGCTGTGCAGAAGGGTACATGATAACAAACAAATAATATTAAATAGAAGATATTATTATTTATTTAAATAGACACACACAGTGTGAATATATATGAATGTACAACAGACACAAACAGTTCCAAATACATTTCCAGCATAACTAAGGGAAGCACGAGAGGTGTCTCTCTGTTAAACATCAAAAACAGATAAACACAGAGAAGGAAAAGACCTATTTTACCTAATAGTTACTGGTGACCTGCAAACAGACTAACTGAGAACAAATTAGGCTAGAAATGAGAAGGTATATAACAACCATCAGGAACGTGAGGCTTCAGATAAGTCTTCCAGTACATGTAGCCAAGGCAACGAAACATGTCTTTAATACAAAGCTGGTGTGGATCACGGAAGGAGTCGTCGAGTGGTTGCCTGAAAAGGCAGTGTACCCAGCCCTGATCTCAGACATGCCTGTCTCTATCTTCCTTCCAGCTCTATAAGCACAACAGTGACTAGCAACAAATCTTAAACCCTAACTTTGTCTTTGAAATTACTGATTGTTCTCAAGCATATTTTCTTCATACTGAAAGTCTGAAATTAATACTGCTCAGTTTTGATGCACCTAAATTGCCTCATGAAATCTAAAAATAAGAAAATTAAATTATTATTCTTCATTACTAAGTAGACACTAGCAGCTAAAATTTTAAGCGCTGAAATTCTGTCCTCTGAAACATTAATTATTGGTAAATACACAAGGGGGAAAGCTTCACAAGCAAAGGCACTCCTGAAAACAATGGACTTTTTAGCACTGGCCCAGGTCTTTGCTGAAAAGCTCACTACTCCTGACATAGAGCAGCTATGTCGGGGTCTGGTGCCTTCCCAGTCATATCAACACAGACCTGGGGAGAAAGGAAATAATATAGACCTCAAGAACACACCCTTGCTGTTTGTTCTCCTTTCAGTGCCAAAAAGCATGGAAATCTCTCATGGGTTAGAAAAGATGGAAAATATTTGAATCCATGTCCCCGGATCTATTTTGGATCTCTGGAGTGTTAGAGCTGATAGCAAAGGACAACTGGGCATTTTTGTACTCATAACATTTTGGGTATGTAGGTCATTTCGTTCTGAGGTTTTAATCTCAGAAAACACTTCCAGATATGCAAAAAATTCAGCAGATCCCTTCTTATACATTAAAAACTAGTCTCAGTTAAAAAGTGTATCAAAAGATTTGCTCATGGATGTGTATGAGATTTCATGGAACGAAGTGTTCTTGGTCCTCCTTGGAGTATTCTCCGCTGTTTTTAACACTTATCAATCACTGGAAGAAGGAGCTTTAGTGAAAGGACCTATTTAACCTTTACAGTGTATTATTTACATAGACTACTCAAAGAAAACTAACAGGACTGTTACTCTAGGTATGATCTCTTTCAATGGCTGACTAGTTCTTGGCCTCTCGAAAGCACACGATTCATTGTTTTCATCAGCCTATGATCATAATGATACAAAGAAAAATCACAGTAATTATAAAGCAGTCTTCATAAGAGCTATATTTAATAAGCTATGTTCATCTCTGTTCCAACTCCACTAGCTTCTGTCAAAAGCAAGGATATATTTAACCATTATGTGCTAGCTTGCATAGCTACAATTATTATCCTTGAGAAAACAGTAATGCTCTGGCCCATTTAGAGGTTAAATCTTGCTTTCTGTCTGTTAACAAAATACTGAATAGTTAAAATAAATTGAGAGTGCAATAAATGTTCATGGAATTCAAACAAAGCATTCTTTCTGAAATCTCACATAAAAAAGGCTTAATTGTATTTTTTGCTTTTCAGTTTGACAACAAAAAGGGTAACAAAAGGCAAACATATACATATATCTGTATGTATGCATGTATAAGCATATATACAGACATATTGGCTAGAAATACTGGTCAGTAGTGTATCATCAAAACTCTCTGGTTTTCGTTGGATTACTGGTTGCTGTAGCATTTAAGAACTACAATGCAACTCCAGAAGTCCATAAGAAGTTGAAAAAAAATGGAAAACAAAAATATACTCTTTGGCTAGAGGAGACCACAATCAACGTATGAGACAGCAGGAGGAGACAGCCAGCTGTGTAGCACAAAGGCAAAATGAGAAAAAAGTTGCTTAACATACATCTCGGCACAGGAATACATAAACTGAGCATTAGATGTAATCTGTTGCCATCACCAGGTGGCTTACGTAAACATTTATCAGTTACGAGGCCTCTGCAAATGCTATTTTGAATTGTTACTGGAAATTTGTTTCAATGTAATATGAGCTAATAACAAAAAAGCTCAGGGCATCAGCATAGCCTGGTGCTATTTTACCTGTTGAATTTAACTGGGGAAATAGAATTCAGACTACCAGGAAGCAAAGGCTTGTTATTGACTTCAAGGGCTCACCAATAGTAGCATACAACTTCCAGCCTGGCATCATTTCAGTCTCACTGATTCTTGATAATTAAAAATACCGTTTACTTCATAGTACGTTTTCAATTAAAAAAAAAAGTAATTTACATAGTTTCTTTCTTATGCTCTTTGCAAACACGTGTTCTGCCACACAAGTGTTTATTTTCCACTATCCTGAAGAGGAAGCCTTGCGCACTCAGGGGAGGAAGAATATGGCTTGGAGAATTAGATCTACAGAACCATCACGCAATAATTCACCATTTGGGGTGGGAGGGATAAGGGGGGAAAATTCACATAAAAGTTATGAGGGGGGCCAGACAATGAGGCCAAACAATAACTCAGATAATATTAAGAGAATAAAATTCAAAGATCCCAACAATCTGCTTTAAGGCCAGGCCTATTATTAAAAAGCATGAAGTATCATAAAATCCTCCCATCCCATCTACTGCATACAAGATATCCATCTTCCCACCCTGCCATCCAATACAGCTCAGAATTATGGTCTTATAAGCCTCAAGATAAAATGTGCTGTTCTCTAGAATAAAACTTTGAAAGCATACATTGTATTTATAGGCTGGCTCACAGTCACAGGGATCTGTGCATGTATATGTGAGTGTATGAGACAAGAGTACCGAACCTATTGATTAATTTCTAATTAAAAGAGAAGAGAGTGAAGCACTGGGAAAATTCTGAAGCAACCTTGTATTGTTATATGCAGAAGAATGCAAGCTGCAGTTCATTGGTGTCTCCATAGAAACAAGACATATTGGAGGGTGTAAGACATTGTCAGAGGACTAAAAAATTTCAGCTTCAGCAGAAAACAAAAAAGCACCTGAGGGATTTTTTTAACCAGAAAAACAAAATTAATTATTAATTTCCCATATAGGAAGCATCTGTTTTTTAGATGAGTTACTTAACATACATCAGGATTAACTTATGGACTGGCTAATCCTATGATTTTCTAATCCATAAAATCTGTAGAAAACGCATGGTTACACTTCTAAGTATAATGCCAAAGAGGAATATAAGTAGGCTCTCAATGAATAATTGAAAGCTCTGTTCAATGTGCTGTTATTTCTTGGTACCATTTTCACACTTGCTTTAGACACAGTGCTTACGCATTCATATTAATATCGCCCCATATGCAGAACCCTGTCTTGGCCTGTGCAAAAGGCATCCCCAGGAAAATTAAAGGCAGTGGGGAGACGCTGCTTCAATAAGACATTACGCTTTAAACCTGCTCAGCATCCCTCCTACTTCAAATGAACAGACTCACAGCGTGCAGCTGCAGCGACTATTTTTAAGAAGTTGAACCCACACACAGGATGGATTAAAAAAGGCGCATCTCTTTATGCCAGACCTGAAGCTATAGGAAGAGGGTTTTTTCATATGTGACCAAGAGACATGTGCCAGCTGGTAGCTTCACAAGCTGGGTTGCTGTTCCCTGATTTTCTGCCCAGACCTGGCTACTGCAGCCTCAAGGACAGTCTGCCAGCTGAACCAACATCAGCACCCTCAGCTCCTCTCCTAAAGATATTCCTTATCCACGGAGCTCCCCAGTGCTGGAGATAACTCTATCTTGTTTTCTACTGAAGCAAAAATGCTGGAGAAATTATCAGTTAGCAGTTTCCCCATCAAGTTATTTCTGCTCCATTTCCACAAAAAAGCCTCCATCACCTGGGGTACAGACCAGGTATATATATATTCCTGCTTGTGCTATGCAAGTGAACTAAAGCTGGCATTAAAGTTGCCGTTAACTTTTGGCTGAAGGTCACCACAGTTTAAGGAGCCTCTCTGAGGGCTGCATTAAGAGAGTGCATGTCAGACACCAAAAGAGAAAAGGTCCTTCAGAATAATCAGGCCTTTTCCTGGTGGCACTGCGTGCCATGATGCCGTGGCAATGTGTAACTCTTCCACAGCAACTAGCCGCTTTAAGGCTGCTTAGTCAGGAAGATGAGGATTAAGGAAATGGATGAAAACTATGGGACTTCCCAGCTGCAAACAAGAACTAAGGGCTCTAAAAAGATGTATCAGTGAGTGGGAAGGAAAGAAAAGGTTTAAGTTAAAGTGGAAAGAGTTATTTTGGGGCTTTTTGGTGTGCATGACACACATAACCAAGTTCTGTACAGAGCACCCATGTTAGTAAAAATATTCAGAGGACTTACTGTATTATTAAGTATTATGCACCTTTTTTATCAGTTCTGATCTTCACAATAAATAGCCAGGCATTAGAGCTCTGCCAGAGGATGCAGACTGATTCTCTAGCTCTCTACAGACTTGCATCAGTATCCATCTAAGAACAGAGACAATCCTTTAGTTAATAAAGCACGGCATCTTCCAGTCAATTGCCAAAAGTGATACAAAACATGAAAATGGGAGTAAGAGTGATTATGGCTCATTTGTGCCATAATGTGGCTTTTTAGCATTTGTGAAAAGATGGGAATTCACAGAAGTTTGAATGGATAGACACTCGTTTACACTGTAGGTTCTCCAATCTGTGCACCAGAGCTGAAAGCAGTAAACTTGCTTACAATCATTTATCTTTCACAGACAGGATCACAAGTACATTGCTGCCTGCATAGGGTCTCCAGAAAAAGTTAAAATTGATGGGTACATGTGCAAAAGGAAAATATTTTAAAAGAGATGCAGAAGATGATGAGAAATAGTTAACATTGCTAATTCTTTCTAAGGAAGATAAGAAATAAAGATAAATGGGATTTATTTTTGCTCTTACAAGGACTAATGCAATGGCCCTGTAATTGACTTTTGGGCTTTGGATAATCACTGATATCATCCTATACTTTGCTTATATATGTCATTCTTGCCCACATGATCAGTCTTACTGATGTTAAGGCCATTTCTGATGCAAGTAAAATTTACTCAAGGAATAAGAGATACCAACAAAAGCATGTTTTTCTGAAGGACATAATGCTAGACTGCTCCTTTAGGGAATCTCTTAAACTCTTCTTTGTTACATCTGAAGGAAAAGACAAAAGAGCTGTGGGATCTCAAATATTCTAGCTTCACACCCTTCACTGTGATCACAACTTTATGCCTCTTGATTACTTATAGACACTGATGTAAAATGAAGAAAGGCTACAATAATTTGAAGTCTCTTTTCCCCTTTCGTGTAACCCTTACCCATTTCCCAAGCAAGTCAATGAGAAAGGGAAATGATTAATATTTTTCACTAGTCGTGCTATTTGTTAATAAAAGTCAGACTGAAGGGACACTAGGAAATAACACTCAGAAAGGAAGAGTGCACCACAACACCTGATACATAGTTGTTGATGTGTACACCATGATCATATATTACTGCAATTCCAGATTAAATTAGATGGAATGGTGTTGACATATCTCAGGAGAAAATTAGCTATAGCTTACCCAATAAAGTCTTTATTATCCGTGAAGCATGCTTGACACTTATTTTTACTAAGTATGCAAGCTGGTTTTGGCTGGGGTAGAGTTAATTTTCTTCACGGTAACTAGTATGGAGCTGTGTTTTGCATTTGTGCTGGAAACAGTGTTGATCATACAGGGATGTTTCTGTTACTGCTGAGCAGTGCTTACACAGAGTCAAGGCCTTTTCTGCTCCTCACCCCACCCCACCAGCGAGTAGGCTGGGGGTGCACAAGAAGCTGGGAGGGGACACGGTTGGGACAGCTGACCCCAACTGACCAAAGGGATATTCCATATCATATGACGTCGTGCTCAGCATGTAAAACTGGGGGAAGAAGAAGGAAGGGGGGGACGTTCGGAGTGATGGTGTTTTCTCTTCCCAAGTCACCATTAGGCGTGATGGAGCCCTGCTTTCCTGGAGATGGCTGAACACCTGCCTGCCGTTGGGAACTAGTGACTGAATTCCTTGTTTTGCTTTTCTTGCGCGGCTTTTGCTTTACCTATAAACTGCCTTTATCTCAACCCACGAGTCTTCTCACTTTTACCCTTCTGATTCTCTCCCCCATCCCACTGGGGAGGAGTGAGCGAGCGGCTGTGTGGGGCTTAATTGCTGGCTGGGATTAAACCACGACAGTCCAATACTTTATAGGAGGCTATCCAAACACTCTGACTAAATGCTTTATTCTATCAGAGTTTATAGGTGCATTCTTTCATATTAGATCTATTGCATCAAAAGCACATATCTGCATCGTGCAGAGATGGAACTTCAGCCTGATGTTGACATTAGTAAAACACATTGAGTTCCCAGTAATGACTTAATATGTCATGCTTACATGCATGTATGAAGATGACTTGCACACTGGACAAACCAGAAAAGACCCTTCCATACACTCTCACTAGTTTAGCTAAAAAGCAAGTCTATCCCCAGACCTAAATGGTTCAAGTCTATGTAGCAAACATCAGTGATCCTAACAAGTTGTTTGGTCCCAGGGCTATGTTAGACATATTGCAGAGCCATCACAGCTGAATTTTCCTAATCTCAGTTCTAAGAACAGTGAGATCAAAGATCTCTGCCAGATTTTCTGTCCCTGCAGGTGCACAGAGACCCAAATTTTCCAGAGATTCAAATTTTCTGGGCTGTCTGAGTCAGCACAGGATATATGAAGCTTCAGCACAATTACTGGAGAAAACACATTGGCCATGCTGGCTGTCATAGAATTTTGTCACACACAGTTATAAGATGTGGGGAAGAAATCGCGAATAACTTTTATGAAAGACTGAAGACTAAAGCAGTGTGTCCATCATTCAGGTCAGTGGTTATGGCTGTAGTGTGAGACTGGTGAATAATGGGTTTAATTTCATGCTTTGCCAAAGGCTTCTTAAGGGACATGAGGGAAGTTACAGAGCCCCCGTTTAATTCTTAAAATAAGGATAATGATCTTTCCTCACTTCAGAGGTGTGCTCGGATGAAGGCTGAGGCACGTTGCTGTAGTGTGCAACAGGTTCACATTAGTTTGTTCCTATATATATGTATATATGTATGTATACATATACATACACACCTATATATATGTACATAGATTCTCAGCGATGGACCAACGTCAAGGACTGCACACAGTAAGTTTAGATAAACATCCCAAGTTCACATGCTTTCTTAAAATTCGCAGGCAGCACATCTTACTTAGAAGGAGAGATGATTTTGTAAATATAAACTTCTTTACAATATACTTCTTAAATCCATCCAGGACAACATAGTACAATATTCTTCCTTTAGTTATTTTACTACTTTGGCATATAACATATTGATTGTGAGCATATTTAAGTAAGTTTGTTCGGGTTTTTGCATTTTGTATATTTAATGCAAGCTGCTTTGAACAACTTTACTATTTTCCTTAATTAAAATAAAATAAAGCAGAAAAGGGACACATTAATTTTCCTGCCAGAGTTGCATTTAGCCCTAAGCACTCTGAGCGAGGCACAGTGATGCACAATATGTTACATCGTAATTCTGCCTGAGTAAAGCTCCTGATATTAAAGAATAACCATGCATCCAAGAGACAGTCAGCCTCAAACGCAGACAGATTGACTCAGCGTGGTGCAACATTTTTGTCCAGAATCTGGAAAAGCCTGCTTGTGAAACTTTGGCAAGAGTAAGTCTGCACCATGTGCATCTCCTTGTAAGTTTAATTGTCTGTATACAAGCTATTAGTCTACCTTCAGGAGTTACTTTTCTTAACATTTTCCTCCTTCTTTTACAGCATTCTGGCTAAATGAATATGATTAAGTCAAATAAATGAAAGGCATCCATGGTAATTTGAGGCTTTTGACCAAACCTGAAGCCAGAGCTGATGAATAAGATTAATAAATAAATAAATGTTTGGCTCTGAATCAGTACTGCTATTCCACAGGCTAATTGCTCAAGGCAGAGGTTCCTTTAGTGTGGACCACAGCTCTCCAAAGCTAACGTGTTGGTCTTCTGCCACCATTGCACCATAGTGCAGACCTCCTTCTCTTGTATTCCTCATTATTATCTGTAGTAAATAATGGAGCTACGCTTGATGAAAAGGGATATAAAAAAAACCATCTACTAAAAAGTTGCACTAAGAAACGGTGGTCAGTCCCATTGAAACTGCATGACAGATCCGCAGCAAAATCAGAGATTTCTTAGAAGAATTTGTATGCTGATTATGTAGTTAGTAGCAATAATCAAAAGAATGCTATATAGATAAATCAAGATACCCACAAAGAAAAGGCATTAACTGAAAATGGGCATAATACATTTCACCTCTCCACCTTGCATTTCAGTGCCACAGCACAATGAATCACCGTGAATAGCACGGTGACAGCTCTTTAGAAGGCATATCTATTTCTCTGCTAAAAAGGATGAGCACACCGTATTATGTCCTGTGTAAGCCTATTCAGGCAGTTTAACTGCATTACAAACCGTACAGACTATACATATCACTTGCATGTGTTGTCTACATTATTGTCATCAGGATAGTCACAAGGTATCACAATCACACTTTTTCTTGGTGTCTAACTTTCTTTTGGAATTATACAGTTTTCTTGGATATTTGCTTTGGGCTTGGTTTCATAGAAATCATAGTTTAAATAGGCACAATGTTCATTCTCATGTATCTATCTGTAGGCTACACAAGGCTACATGTAGGCTTCTGTGGACTTACACAGGTGTCACCACCGGCAGAAATCTGAAAAATATGCAACCGCATAGTTCTGCCATTGCTGTGGGACCTCTTTGAAGATGTGAACCATTTTGTTCTCTATATGTGCGCTTCTGCAGTATGGGAAGGAACTCAGCATTGCTATCAAGTTGCAGTCAAAGTGATCTGGAAGATAATCTACACCAATACATTGCAGAGCAACTCACATCCGAGGACACGGTCAAACCTCCGCTTACGAAGGAGGAGATGTGCTGCCTGGTCCTCCCTTCAAGGGAAGCTCTTGGAGTACAAGATGCTGTGCATTGCCCTGAAAGCAATCGGACTAGCTGCCTGCCGGTGAGGCATTTCTCCTCAATCTGGAAGATGTTCCCTGTGAGCAACCGGGGCTGGTCCCCTCTCTAGCAGGAAGGAAAGTCTTTCATCCCCTCTTTGTGGGCTGAGGTGAGGACACAGAGCCACACAGGCTGCTCTGACACCCATTTGCTCTGATTTCTACCATGTTGGATGCTGTACAACCTCTCATGGTCTGGACCATATCAAAGATGGAGAAAAAAAGGCATGAATCGTATTGCTTCTACAAATATATTTTTCCTCATATTGAAATGTTTTGGAAATAGTTGATCCACACTGTCAAACTTGAGAATTTTTCTCTAAAAAAACTACAGGAGAATAATACTTAAAAGAACATTTTTATGAATTGAAACACTATGAAATTTATCAAAATATACCTATTTTGGAATACTTCACTAAAAAATGGGTTTCCCTACCTGGAAATTTTCTGTGACACTTTTAAAAATCAGTGCAACAAAATCTCCAAAGACATCAGAATAAAATAGATTAGGTTTTACACAGAAGAAATTCAGAACAACTTTGAAATTTCAGATCAGGGTTTCATTTTTCATCCAGGTCTGCCCTACACTCTTACCCTCTCATGAGAAAAAGGCAGGATGCAACTGCAGAAAAAGCTTACATTACTGAATTTTCTATTTGGTTTGCCTACACATCATCACCTGCACACCATCCATATTACCTAAGGCTCTTTAAATTCCTGCTCCATACTGTGGTAATCAGACATATTAAGAACTTTTTATTTTAAACATTTTTAAACAAAAAAGCACTGTACTGGGTGCAGTGCCCAGGCGGTGGCAGGGGGGGCTGCAGGGCGGCCTCTGTGAGGAGAGGCCGGGGCTGGCCCGTGCCGGGCCCAGCCGGTTCCAGGCCGCTC
>NW_009232612.1:19182-40757 GCF_000690835.1 Fulmarus glacialis
ATGCAGGGTTAAGCCACGCTGCAGGATAGGAAGACCGTAAAGAGGAAGGGACGGCATGGCATAGAAGTCCAAGACTGACCACAACCCCCATTCCCCAACCCCCGGCACCACCTGGGGTGGGGGAGGCAGAGGAGTCGGGTATGAAGTGAAGTGAGGCAGTGAAGTTGAGCATGGAAAGAAGGAGGAGGCCGGGGGGAAGGTGTTGTTTTCATTTGTCTTTGTTTCTCACTATCCAAACCTATTTTTAATTGGCAATAAATTAAATTAAGTTTCCCCAAGTTGAATCTGTTTTTCCCATGATGTCAACTGGTAAATGACATCCCTGTCTTTATCTCGTCCCACAGGCTCCTTCACCTTTATTTTCTACCCCGTCCTGCTGAGGAGGGGGAGTAAGAGAGCGGCTGGGGGGGCAGCTGGCAGCTGGCCAAAGTCAACCCACCACAAGCACTGAAATTAGAAATATACATTGTTCTAGAAATTAAGTACAGTATCACATCAGATATTTTGTTAATTAAATAAAAAGCACTCCTTTAAGTCATCAATATAAAAACACTTCACAATTGTAGAGCTTTGTAATTATAGCTAAGAATTACAGAAGAGGTTAACAGATGAATGTTTATTTGTCTTTTATAACAACAATATTTCATAAAATTGTTAAATAGCTTGGTGGAAAATACACTGTTCCTTGTTATTTCTGCAGACTGAAAACAGTGAAAGCCTTCCCCCGCTCAAGGTTATCTAGCAAGCCTTTGATAGCAGTGCAGGGAAAAGGATTCCAACATTCTGCCTAGACAACTCATTTTGGTATTGGAAGAGGCATGTTTAACCCCTGTAGTACGATTGGCAAGTGAAAGAAGAACACCACGAGCAGAGAAGGTGGGGAATGGGCCATTTTGTGTGAATAAGCAATCTAGTCCAAGCTAAAACATAGGGAAATCAAATCAACTCTTCAGACTAAGCCTTAGTTACAGCGATGTAAACTTGGAATGATTTAAACTAATGCCTTAGCAATTCAAAAGATCATCTGTTTCATATAAATGTTAAATCACTAACCCCTCCACCAAACCAGATCTCAGATTTTACAAGATGATATATAAACAATGTTCTTATTAATCTACATGAATCAATGTTGTCTTCCTGAAAATAAGGATCTTTCAGCTCTCAATTCAGATTTATGCTTACTTCTTGGGCAAAGAGCTTACTTTTTTTTCCTGCCTCAAATGCTACTCATATCTTATTACCACAATACATCTGTCCAATACCTTTTATTTGTGCAATATACTAAGCTCTTTTCTTCTTTTAATGTTGCCATTACCAGTGCATCACCACTTTTTGCTTTATTTTTGTTTTAATAGAGAGAAAAGAAAGCTATAAAAAAGTCTCCAGAAAAAGTCTCCAGCTGATGCAAGATTGTTATAATTCTGATTTGTCCGGGTCCCTTTTGATGCATAAAATGTGTGAGGAAAACCAAATGAGTTTTAGAGCATGTATTTTAAAACTTTCCATGAGCATTCTCATTAATATTATGTCTAAACTTTTTTGAATATATGAAGAACAGCTAACAGATTTTCCTGGCTTCTTAGTTTACCCCCTAACACCATGAATATGATTTTTAAGAGATGCTTTTCACAAGTCAGTAAGGGCCAACGCTGTAGCTTTAGGCAGCAATGTGTTGAGCAGAAACATCATATTTATGTTTTCTAGATAGACATCAGGGTACTCTTACATCAAATTTTGCCTACTAGTAAATACCCCAATGATTTGACTGAGAGGATCTACCCTTTGCTAAAAAGCAAATGAAAATCACACAAACATAATTTTGAAACCAACCTATAGAATACTCAGTCAGATGTCTGAAACTATTGATTTTGTAGGTTTAGGGAAGGTTTGGTAAATCCCTACTTCCCTTTACTTGTGCATATCTTTACTTTATTCCTCTCATATTCCATGTAACTTCTCTGTAAGAGTGTCCTTCATTTGAAGAGAACAGCTGCTAGCACAGTAATCACAGTGTCCCCTTCTGTGTCGGAAACAGCAGCTAGGAATCCTGTTCTCAACTGTTATTTTTTCTGTTCATGACACATCACAGCTGCATGAATAAGACCACTTAAATTTAAGCATGAAAACTTTAATTTAAATTGTTTTGTTTGGAGGAATGTCTATTATTCAGTATCCAATACTGTTTTGATCTGTTCACAGGTTTCAATGTCTCTGAAAAAATTTCAAGCACATCAGCTTCGCTTGAATTCCCTTGGAGCAGGGGCACAGGTGCCATACCCATGTGACCAGGAGCTATGCAGTCCCCCAGTCTGCAATTCCATGGAAATCTCCTCTTTTCATAACCAACTGACTACCCCAAATTGGATTCTTAACGGCACACTACCTGGAAATTCAAGTGCAGCCTCTTTTATTTTCAGAGTAACCCATTTGAAGACAGACAGTTAAATTTACTTGTTACAACCACTTAACATGAGTGAAAACTCTAGAAAGCAAAAAATATATTATTTCACCCTTGGGGGATAGGGGAAAATTGTTCATATTGTATTCAGAAAATTGGCAATGCTAAAGAAAAAAATTATAATGGTTGATCTCTCGATATCTAACTGCTAATAGAATTTGGAACTGAAATCAGTAAAATAGAAATTGTGCCATTAAATTAACATTATAGCAATACTCTTTTGAAATACAATTTTAAATATCCGAGCTGATTTCCAGGTGTCTGTGCTACTTGTGGATGTGATTTCTCCTCTTTCTTTCTCACACACAATGCAGTAGGGCACACACGGTGCCTTTCAGGCTAGCTGGTTTTCTCAGTACTTCAAAAATAAAATACAAGTAAGCATAGAATTGTTAGAGAGTTGCCCTTCTAAGTACTTTTTTATGATGGTCTTAAACCAAATCTCACCAGTGGCAGTGTCTTCCATATATTTTCAATTTCAAAACCTTAATTTTTGGAAGCTAATGCAAATCTGCGTTCTTTATTAGGTCTTCAAGTCTGCCCGTGCTTGACTACTGCTACAATTTTAGGTTTTAAATCTAAAGAAATGGAAAAGATGGTTGAAGAAGAGATTTGAAAGTGAGCACATTAGTTGCCAGGTTCCCTAGGTGCCTTCACTGATTTTTGCATGCAGAGTCTCTTTCACTGGACTCCTTCAGAGTCCCAGCAAACTGACAGAAGAGAATCAATGGAAATGCCTGCCCTTCTGTGAAGATAATTTCCCCTTCCTCAGCATAGACAGAAACATTTATGGACACCATCAGATGTAATTTCTATCAATTTATGTCGGTAGTGCTTCCCAAATCAAGTGGGCAACTCCTGCACTTTTATCTCAAAGAAGACAGCCTTCTGCTACCTGATAAAGTATTATCATCCCTCCTTTACAGAGGAATGACTTGCAAAGAAACTGCATGACTTGTTAACAACCAAAAATGTTTTCAGCACAGTCACATCTCCACCCTCCACCACAGTGCCTGACAAGCTCATCCTGCTCTTTTTTTATCAGGAATAATGTATTTTCCCAAATATAGAACCATAGAATCATAAAGGTTGGAAAAGACCTCTAAGATCATTGAGTCTAACTGTCAACCCAACACTACCATGCCCACTAAATATCCAAGCAGTAATTTATCATTTTATTATCTGCTGTTCCTGGCATGATCATATACGTGAAATAAAAATATCTGAATCAGAGGAATTAATCTGGTAAAAAGCCAGTAGACTGTTTTGTTACTTTCCTGAAAAATCATGTATTGGTCCCACAGGGGCCTGGTTTGTGAAGATCAGAATAAACAGTGTCATTGCATGAAACAGTGAAGACTGAAGTATTTATGAGCTGCTTAAATTGCAGCCCTCCATAAGAGTTTGGGGGAGACTAGTTAATTATTCATGTATAAATTAAGAGTGGAAATTTTAAATTTACTTATCAACAGTCTCACTCACTTCAGAATCCCATTACTATACCATTTGTCCAAAATCCACCTTTTACTGATTTAGTTATTTAAAATGTAAGTGGTTACTGAAAGGGCTTATCTGAGAACTGTGTACCCACATTTAAAAGAGTGAGAACCAGAATTCGACTCCATCAGTAGAGCTCCGGTGTCAGCCTTGGACACACTTTGCTGATTGCACTGTGTGTGCGGCCACGGAGCGGGGCAATGAGCTGAGTGAGGGAAGGCACGAGGCGGTTTTTAGCATCCTCCCTGGCTTTTGTGGCCCGTGCTATCTGGCAGTATCTTGCAGGAGGCACACACTGCTCTTTCTGCCTCTCTAACTGAAAGTGTGTGTGTGTGTGTGCATACGAACAAGTGCCTGCCTCTGCTCACACATAACAGCATTCCTGTATGAGACCAGGTATAGGAGACGTGAGATCCTAGGAGAACAAGAGAAATCAGAAGTGTGTCTCAAGATTACATTATAATAAATATATATCTGTTCTTGCTTACTGAAGCACAGATGTATCCATAAACCCCCGTGCTCAGATCAGACACTGAGGGGTTTAATAAAAGCAGTTCATGTCTAGACAGCTTTGTCCTATCTAGGAATCATGAGAAGGATAAGAAGCAGGCACTCACCGCACAACAGGCACATGAGGGATCCATCAAAGTAGTACTACAACTAGCTTCAAGGGAGACCAAACACAAAAGGCTGAGATGACGTGCATAGTCCCAGGAAAGGGAGTTTCCCATGTTAGAAAGCATTTCCCTTTTCTCACAGGGCCTTATCCCAGAACCCACTAAAACCAAGGGGAAGCTCATACTCATTTTCATCTAGAGTGCACCCAAACTGTTACTACTACTGCTTTCTTTATAAGGCAACGTTGCATTATAGGACTGAATGCTAATATTGATATGAGTATAGTAAGAACCATGCAAATTGTCTTCCATGAAGCTCCACGAAGGTCTGAACTGCACCAAAATCTATAGGATTTTAGAGCATGGCCATGCCACTGCCTTCCCGTGGAGCCCTTGCAGGAAACCTGAAGAACACCCAGAAGACTGCACAATGGTACCACATACTACTGCTGAAAAGTGTCCTATGCCATCCAACTTCTCTACCACATATTACATCAAAAAAATTTATATCTAAGTAGGGTTGCTGGTATGGTTCGCTCACCATCCCAAATTCAGATTTTATCTGTTTCACCACCCTGCTGAATCCATTTTGACAGCTGCAGTGTGAACACTAAGGACAGGGGTTCACCTTTCCTTCCTGCTATAAAAACAAGGTCTTACTCAGACAGTGCTTAGTTCCATGAAGTCCTCATCCTTCATTTGCTTTATAGGTGCTGCTAGAATGGAAATTATACTGGTAACTGAGCCATCCTGTTCTGCAGTAATACTGAAGAGAAACACTGTATCAAAATTGTTTGCAAAAATCTTGCAGATACTTTTCCCCTCACAAGAGGTTATTAATTTGTTAGTAATTCGATCTATTTTAGGAATCCAACATTTAGATCAGGTAAACTTATCAAGCTTCTTAATATTTCTTTGGCTGTAGATCTGATTTAAGAGGCTCTTATTGGAAGTTAGTCTTGCTGCTAGTTCCAGATATTTTCCTATATCAACCTCAAAAGCCCCAAGTTGTGCTGATCAACAAGTTATCCGGTGTGCTTTAAAATGGAACTGTGAAATGGTTTTAGAAGAAAAGAATAAAAAAAAGGCCTGTTTAGCTTGTCTCTGCCTGTTTTTTGAAAAAGCCAGTCTCATCAAAGCTGTGGTTTGGAGTGTGGCCACAGAAAGAGCCAAGTCAGCACAACTGGGCGCACTTTGGGCAGGGAGTGGGAAAGAACAAGTGTCTGCGGGCAGGATGTAAACCTCTTCAGATGGATCTGCTAAAGGAATAATGAAATGGTGCCACAACTTCAGTTAAAATATGGGGGAGATAAATGCTTAGAAGGCAGTTCAGAGCAATAGCGCAAATTAATTGTCTAAGTGTAAGGTATAATTTAAGCTTTTACTAAGTCTATCAAGATGTATACAGACTATATATTTATGAGGAAAACACCATTGACTCCATATAATCAATAAAATCAAGAGTCCCAATGAGATTCAGCTACTTAGCCTGCCAATCTTTATGACATTATTGTATTATTCCTCTTGGTTTAAGATGTTTTCTCTTTTCAGCTGCTGCTAAGCCTGCACAAATGGGAAGAAGCCAAATGATTGCACTGAGTAAACAGTGAGGCTGAATAGATACAAAATGCTGTCAAACACAACGAGTGAACAGGAAAAATATGCCTTTAATTTCTTTTAGTTCTTGCCTATTACTTCTACCAGCAGTTGGGCAGGGAGAAGGAAAATAAATCAGATGTGAGAATGATTGTCGCAATGATAATACACCACTTAAAGAGCTATTGATAAAATTTATAGGACTAAAAGTGCATGAAGAAAAATGGGATTAAAAATTCACCTCTGCAGAAATGCATAGAATAGCCCCCGAATTCTGTGTCCTCTCCTAGCCATGCAGGTGATGTTAACAGCAAGGGATGTGAGGCTTGGGGGTGTTTAACCCAGGCCTCGTCTCTAAAAGGAGAAAGCCAGCACAAAGAAGGGTTTTCTAAGAACAAGCACCTCCCATGAAAAGCCTGATTCACTCAAAAACAAGAACACCTGTACTGGGCCTACTCCTCAAAGCAATGTCGAGCTCACTGCCCCCTCCATCCTGCAGCAGAATTTCTGTAGGAGATGAACAGAACACCTGTACTGGGCCTACTCCTCAAAGCAATGTTGAGCTCACTGACCCCCTCCACCCTGCAGCAGAATTTCTGTAGGAGATGAACTACCTCCACTCATTTCCTTGTCATCATGTAGAGGAGAAGCCACAGCGAGGGAGTTACCGTGGCTGTGTGCTGAATTAACATCTGATCACCAACACCTGTTTTCCTTTCTGATCCTCTGCATTCGAAGTGCAGGACTCCACCGGGGTCCTGGCAGCTGGGGTGCGGTGCTACGGATAGGCACGCTGCTCCCCGGCTGCGCAGCCTGAGGAGCGCTGAACGCTGGCTCCCCGAAGCCACACGCTCACCAGCCACGCCATCGTCTGCGCTGTCTTACAGGAATACTTATTTCGACGTGCCTGGCCTGCCCTTGCCCCTCCTCTCTCTGCGGGAAAAGACCTCTCACACGAGGTCTGGAAGAGCTCTTCCTCTTTGTGAACTGCTGTGAGACTTCTGCCCGCAGGAACAGTACCTGGATCTGACAAGTGGAAAAGCAACCTGATATTTTCTGGCCTGTATTATTAAATGATGGGTTGCCCTTCTCATGATCCTAATTAAGCCAGTAAGTGTTTTGCCATGAGCTTCAGCAGAAGCGTGTTCAAGCCCTAGATACCAAGGATTTGATGATGGCAGGTCACCTAGAAAATGAACTGAAATTTATAAAGGATGTTGCTGCTCTCGCATCAAAAGACAGATAGAGTGGTAAGAACTGGGTGGACAGGCAACAGATGACTGTTTTCACAACACATTACTATACGGATCAGCTGAAACTTGAACCTGATAACAAAGAATGTCTTTCTCAGAAATTGCATGGAAATGCATGATCCTAAAGTGATTTTCTGCTTTGGATCTCTTTCTCGCTTTCTTTTGATGGACAATGGTTACCTTTAAATCTTTGACTATGATACTGGAAGTAATTATTGCTACCACAAACGCTGCAATAACATTTATTAATTGCACACTGTTTCTCTTAAGATATTAATGGTGACTATGATGCAGTTCCACTTTCCTTCAGTAAAAGAAATCTATGAACTACTATGTGGTTTTCTCTATATATCACTAAATGCTCTACTATGCGGGTTGTTTGACAGTAACAGACTTGTTACCCTATTTGTACCTTGGTAATGTACTGCTAAGAGGAATTAATAGCTTGCTAAGCAGAACTACTTTGCTGCTTTCTGCATGCTTTGCTGGCATTCACACTGTCCTGTATGATTTTCAGACTTTAATATCAATTTTGCAAGTGCATCTGTCAAAGACAATTAAATTATAAGACCAATCTATGTAAATCTTTCATTGTTGCAGGTACGAATATTTGTATTACGCAATGAGAAACTAAAAGCAATTCAATTTGATTTAGCCATGGGGTCTCTAGTCAAGGATGTGTGGTTTCGTACATGCTCCAGCCCTTCGCACTGACCTTGGGCAGAATTTTTGAAGTATATATAAAAAGAAAAAATGTATTGCCTGTGGTATTCAAAGAAAATGAAGCTGGCACTCACAGACCTTGTGCTATACTAAACTCTTATCAGTGAACAGAACTTCCTTTTAAAATGAATGTAAAAAGCCAGCTAATTTTCCTTACTACTCTAGAATAATTTATTAGGATTTTATTTTTGATAGCAACTAGGAAACATGGAAAAGTGGATCCCATATTCTTTCCTTTGTGTGCACGCTTAACTCCCTTTATATTCACACCAGAGACATCTATCTCTGGTCTCATTTATACTACACTCGTGAAACTTGAATGTACAGAAATCCAGTTATTCGTGATTTTCCCTGATGTACTCTAGCTCAAATTCAAGCCTTTCTCCTCAAAAATAGAACCAAATTATTAACTATATAAACTTACTGCAATGACGAAGCTAAGAGCATAAAATTTAGTATCTAAGAACAAAAATTCCAAGCATATAGATCAAAAAGTTTTCAGAAAAATATGGCTGAGATTTCTAACATATTGGCAATAATAGAATGCAACAAATAATACGGAAACTTTATGGAGCTTAACTAATATGATGTAATCTATGTTACAGAGTTGTATGACTCCTGGATATATAATTTAAAAATTTATTAGATAAAGCAGAAGTGTAACATTGTATGCTCTGTGCTATGGTCATCGCTCCTTCTATATATTTTTAAAATTCATTTAAGAACTGTATATACTGTTTTAAACATAATGGATGGAATGCTTTTATTTATATGCCCTTCAGCATGCTTATTACTCCAATTATGTTGATTATCTTTCCTATTAATTTTAAATTATTTTATTAAATTCGAAAAGCTGTTGCCAAATCTGCTTTCCTTTAGTGGGAAATTATAAGAGAGTTGCAAAACTGGTAGAAAATTATTAGTGCGAATTTTTTTAAAAGAAAATTTCAAAATAGTAGGTCGACTATGAAAAGCAGTGACTACATAATAATTTCTTTATGTTTATTCTCTAAAAGATGCACCCTGCAAACCACTCAATATTTGAAATTTGATCAAGGAAGCTACATAACAGTTGTATGCCTGAATTACAGAGTATGTAATTTGGCCTCTATATTCAGTATATGCCACTTTCCTTCAGCTTTTGCTTAACGTGCATAAACGAAATCTGTGGAAATGTCTTCATTTTTCTAGTTCACTTTAAGAGGCATTTACAGTGAAATAACTTCCATGAAACATATTAAGCAGATCTAATTATGTAATTATTGGAACAAAATAGCCTTTATTCTGTGGTTTTTTTGCAAAAGCAAAGGATAATGTCAGGCAGAGTGCTAATGTTTAATATGCTCATGTGCTGAAGTACCTTCACCTGCCTTCTAGCATTTGAAAATAGCATGTTTCATTCAAAAAAGAATGCCAGTAGTCACCAACTTTGCTGAACACACAGATTTTACACACCTCGTAAATATTGCTTAACTGTTTTCACATCTCAGAAGATACATTTTAAAATGTACTGCACTGGGCACTACTTGATCATGTTGATCACTTGTTGCTAAATAAGAAGGATGTAGGCTGTCTCAAATGACAGGGAAACATGACAGATATGGATCTATGAACTAATTATGAGCAAATGCAAGAGCTGATATTAATGCATGCCTGTAAAATAATCACATCGGTACTACAGAAATCAAACCTTCAAACTTCTCCACAGAAGTGAAAAAGCAACAGTAATTACAACTTGTGAATTGATGACAGGCAGCCTGTACTTTTATTCTTATTTCATACAGACCTCACTTTTTTCCCTTTTTGGCTTTGTTCCTGCATAAACTTTTAAAGAGCGAGCTATTTTACTGGAACATCAGAAACCTACACTGGCAAATACAAATTTATTGATTTTTTTGATATCCAAAACTAGAAAGGTTAATACTCATGTGGTAAAAAACCCAAACCTCTACTGTTGAAAAGTTTAAAACATGGGAGGGGAAAAAAAAATACATACAGAGAATATTTCCCATATCCAAACATTTCAAGCCATCTGAACGCTGTTCACTTGCTGCAAAGTTGCCAATTCTAAAACCAGGATTGAATGAATCTTACTAAAGGAGACCCAGTAACCCAGTGATCCTCCAGACCTCTGCTTAAAGGTAGGTTTCTCTAAAAAATTCTTGTGTCAAATCTTAACCCTTACTGTACAATTGATGTTAGCTACCCGAAAGAGTGCATACTATGTGTGTGATCACAGCACTTTTTTAAAGCTCTTTATAGAATATTTCTGTTGGACAGCATTTTTGTCAGCAACATTTCTATAATGTAAAAGCTCCTATCACTCTGCAGCAAATATGTGGGGGTTTTTGCTCTTATCTCATGTAGTGCACTTGATAACGGGTACTACTGAATCTTCTGCACGCTGCATTACAAAGAAAACTGTCTTTTTGTAAGGCATTTTCTCTCCACTGCTTTCACATAAAATAAAGGCTCTTGTAACTGGATGTATCTGACTGTATTAACACTCAAATGAAAACTGAAACCCTTCTACTTTATCTGAAGTATAAACCCCCAAAAAGATTCTTGCCTTTCCAATTGTGTTCGTTGTAATAAAGGTTAAGATTGAACTGAACTTATCGTATTCTAGCATCACATGTTAAGTTCCAAATCTGTGTGTGTGACCTATGTTCTTTTTTATTGTTAAAATTAAAGAATAGGACAAAATGTTGGCAATAATATTAAAAATAACAGAGCAAAAGCATTTCACTTAAAGACAGTTCAAACCTATTGCTTCCATGAGGAGGAAAAAAAACATGGTGCAAAGTACTGGGGGGAGGGAAGGGAAAAGCATCTGTTGAAAATTAACTACTTCAACCTTAATTAACACATAATTTTCTACCTGATGAGATGGTGTTGTAGAAAGTATAAATTGAAGGCACAAGAGTAAGAAATGAGTCATCTTTGACTTACCGTTTCAAAGACTATTGCTGTATTGCAGTCAGCATCCAAACACAGAGCATGAAGCTTCTCACAAATCAGAAAAAACAGATGATCAATGAACAAATCAAATTCATTGTAAAAATAAAGGCCAGAGATTAGAGTATGTATCCAAGGGTCTGGTTAGTCACAGCTTTGACTAGCCTGCTACAGAGCTCTGCAAAACAAGTATACTGCAGCAGTGTGGCAAGCATAGGATTGCAATGCATGTCCCATATATTCAAGCATAATAGAAAACATGGTCTGGAGCTTATTCCATGTGGAAGTGGGGTTTGTTTTATGCAGGCAGAAAAAAGAGGGGTTTTTTTTCCCACATAATAGAATTAGAAATGAAGATTTTTCTTGATTATTGTACACAATAATTCTCCAGGATATCAGTTACATAAAGCAGGTGCCTCTGTCTCCTGTTTCCCAGATAAATGCCTGTAATCTCATTTCACAAATGATCCTATTTAGACAGGAGCCACCTATTGTGATGATATCATTTGCTCTAGTATCCATAAATGGGCAACTTCCTACCAAACGTCACGACCACTGACGACACAAATCTTTATAATATTGAGTGGGCAGGGTGGTTGATGGGGTCCCATCAATCTAAAGCAGCTTCTGCTGATGTGATATCATGAATCCTGCATGATCACCTAAAAGGCTGAAAATGAAGAGAAGCATTAAACCTGTCTGGTGGAGCTCATTAAAAAAAAACAGCTAAAACTGAAAGAAAAAAAAATCCTACAGAGGTAGTAAAGGCAAATAAAACACAACTACATAGCAGTGGCACCTTTTCAAATGCCTTCTGCACTCACAAGGATACTGGTAGATATGAACAAAATCACTCTCAGTTAAGAAGTGTAGCTGCCAGTTTCTTTTTAACAAATAATAAAGACTGTATATCCTCTTTCCTTGCAAATGCAAAATATACATTGACAGCAAAAAGGACCAGTGCTTCAATGATGCACAAATTAGCCCACTCTTACTGAATATTTTTAGAATTAGCAACCGCTTGCCACAGTAGCTTGGAATATGAACTCTGTAACAAAATAACCTTAGACTGTTTGAAATCCCGTCTGCTAGACTGGTTTGCTTCATGCTCTAGCTGCATGGATTTAATTTCTCAGATCAGTGTTTTCTTAAAAAAATCATTCCATTAAATATACATATTTGGGAAATGTTTTGATACTCATAGTTAGCTGAAATTAGTTTCCATCTTTAACACATAGAGATTTGAGGAGAGTTAAAGGTGATACAGGGTTCACTTGCTTCCCCTCCCTTCCCCCAAGGGACTCGGTTGTGCCTAGTGGCTAAAGAAAATTGCCTAAGAACTTTGTATTTAATATTTTTCCTGGCAGAAGTTGGTAAGAACTTCAAAAGAAGGTCCCCAGTTTCAAAAAATTACCTGAGGGCATTTTTTCAACAGGATCTCCACAAATCTTGGTTTACATAGTCCTGCTTTGAACAGACTGAGCTGCACCTAGACAACTTCTTAATACACAGGCAGAAAGGCATAACATTAGGAACGCCAGCCAAGCTGGGGTTTTGGGGTAGAAAACTTTAAAGCTTAAAAGCACAAAAAGTAAGGGGACTTTATATACATTTCCACTGATGTAGTTCCACCACAACGGAGTCCACTTCTCAAAATCCAGCCCCTTCATTCTAGACGGCCCTTGTTATACCTTGCATTTACTTCATAGTATCTTTGGGGCAGGGACCACCCTTTACTAAATTTCTGTATTACACATAGGCAGGGTCCTAAAGGCAAGCAGTGCAAATATTAATAATAAAAGCAACTCTTTCAGAGTTGTCTACCACCACAGTGATTCACATCAGGTCTAGATGGGGTGAAAGCAATTTTTGAGCACAGCATCCATGGCTCCAAGACACAGAAAAGTCAACGGGTTTTCTAAAAGCACCCTAAAGAGAAGAACTCCTTCCTCAGAGATTGAAAACAATGGAGAAAACCATTTCAGAGCACTGACTAGCCATTTAGACAGGAGCAGGTGCTTTTCTTCTCCCTCCCTCCCTCCTGTGTTCATCTTCAAGATAACACTAGCTGATCTTCCTTGATATGCTGTCTAGGCAAAGACATAAGCACAGCTTTGACTTTGGAGATCATAACCCCTTCATTTCAGTACTGGGTGGAAGTAGAAAAGCATATACTCTCTGTGTCCAGATGGCATAAGTATTTTCCATGTGTTTCCATGACAAAAGATAAAGATAACACAAGAAACAGTTAGAAAGTGGAAGCGTGTGTGAGTGTGACTGAGATTGATGGTCCAGAAGTTTCTCTCTTGGATAGATAAAAGATGATGAAATGGGAATGAGGAAAACAAAAGGCAGAAAATAGCTAAAAAGAATATTCATCACTGCTCCATCAAATTCAGTCTTGCCTTGGGAAATGCCAAATGTCAGATTTTCTTGGTAATGTACAAAGACTTTTAAGGCTGTTCCAGGACGTGGTAGGAAAGTGTGCATTTTCTTAAAACAATATCTTTTTCAGCATCTGAGCCAAAGGATGTCACCACTATTCCTTAACCTAGTTTTGAATTTACCAAGCACACAGTGATGAGCTCAGAGCACAGCTTTCCCATGCAGAGGGGGATGTTAAACATGGTCCGGTAGAAGATGCCCTGATGGTTTTGATCTTTGCTTAAAGGCCTCTAGGCTTTATAAGGGATAGTGCTAAAGAGAATGGACCATCATTCCCAAACGGTTCCCATTTGTGCAGGGCTATACTGTCTCAGGAATGGCCTGAAGGATTATACTGAAAGGACGAGTCACTCCAGTGAAAGGAAAGCTGTTGTATTCGGTCCAGGGGAGACTGTCATAAACCACAACATCTAATGTTAAGCAAGCAAACAGTGGCCATCTGACAAAACTGCAGACCACGTAACAGAATATTCTACCCCTCTCAATGTCTTGGCTTTACATTTGGGATCATAAAAAACCCCTGGTATCCTAACCACCTTTGAAATTCCTACTGGTCTTCCTTTTACTCGGCTTATTCTTTCTAGCACATTTGGAAACTAAATCTCTCTAGGCATTAGGGCCAGTCTACTAATCTGCACCTTCCTGGGCAGAGAATAAGAAGACTGGATCTTCTTTAAAATGTCTAGACTTTCCACTAATTAGAATTGAAACCTAAGTCATAGAACACCAGAGGATTATTGAAACTCCATTCTGAAAGGTAGGAGACAGAAAGATGCTACTTTCTAAAATGCCTACTGATATTTTAGTAGCTAGTCTCTTCAAAGTAGAGACGGAAGGAACTGCTTCAGTTAAATGAGTTTGTCTGCTGATTCGAGTAGCAAGAAACCCTGCGATCTCCAGTAAGTGTCACTGTAACTTATATTAATTAGTGGGGAAACACAAAACCAAAAAAAAAAATTATACTACAAAAATTGCAATGCTTGCCTTTTAAATTGCAAACAACCAACAACCAGTACAAATAAAAAGTTAATCCTTACATGTCATCCTTTTCCAGAAACAGAGTAGGAAAACAGTTACTGCACGTTGTGTGACCTGTTACTCAGGTCACCCCTTGTGTGTGTCAATTAACAAGGACCACGCACACTAAGACAATGAAAAGCTTTATAAGAACTTGCACCTCCACTGGTTTCTACAGCAAACAAACAGGAAAATGAAGCAAGGGTCTTGGACAAGGAAATTTTAGTCTGCTATCCTTTCTAATGTTTGCAGCCAGGATCAGAAACGCTAAGGGCTAAAAAGTGCATCCTCCTTCTTTTAGCCACATCTACTTGTGTCTAAAATCTCTTGAGGAGGCGAACCTAATTGATAGGACACATTGGACAGACATTACTACAAGACACATCGCATTGCTGTACTTAAACAAAGATTCTTCCTTAAATCCCTCTGAGATTCATCACTATTGATTTTCAACACGACCATGGAAAACTCCAAAGGGGGATTTCAGCCTCATAAGGCCAAATGTAATTTGTCATAATATAATAATGATGACGAAGATTAATCTGCAGTTTTTAATTACTTGTCAAAATCCTATTACCCAACAAAAAGCTAGAAATGTCTATTGCCAATATCATACCTAAATAAATTCTTAAGAATAATAATCACAATAAATTATTACTTAATGGCTAGAACAATCAGGAAAAAGCCCTGTTCATAAGCTCATTTCTATACCACCAGCTACAATGCTGGTATCCCAAAGAAAACATGAATGTTCATTTTAATTTCACACTCCATTAGGAATACAGGTGTAAAAAAATCTACCAAATAAAAAGTGACATGTTCTGATGGGAAAACACATAATTTTCATTTCCATATCAATACTAAAATAATTGAGAGCAGAAATGTTTAAAAATTTTAAGGGGGGGCTTTGCTTTATTTTTCAAAGCCTGGTTAGCCCAATTGTTGATTGATAAGGGACGACCATGGTTTGCACCTAGTGACCCTCCTAAATAAATCACCATTGTTTGGGAGATTGGAAGAAATGGATAAAAAGTTCTGTCTGATGTCATTCTGCCTTTGAAACTGTGCATTTTACTAAGTCATTCTCTTTTCAGTGGAATTCCCTACTGCTTTGAAAGGGAGCTGTGTTGAAACATTTGTGGCCCAAAAGTTTGTGCAAAATACTGTTTAAAATAAACAGTAACTAAATCTCTCTTCTACCATAGACCTCGATACTGTAGGATGCCTGGTAGAAAGAGCCAAAGGTCAGATGGTTGGCAGGCTTCATCCTTGTAGCCTATAAATCTAATTCTTAGAGCAGTTCAGATCAGGATTCTCTATAAATTATAGCTATTGTGACAAAACATTCCCATTGGCAGACGGGTGATTTATGGAGATAGTTTTCTTCATTGAAGATCAAAACTATAAAATGGTCCTAACATTGACCAGCAAAACTATGGTATGGTCATAAACCTGTGACTTGAAAAAAGAGGGTTAGGATGTCAGCAATTCTTTATATTACCAAGGTGGAAGATGCATCTGTGAGCAGGACAGCTTTGTGAACAACAATCTCTTGCTCATTTGGAGGCAAGAATGCAAAAACTTCCGGCTACCCTTCAATGCAAGTGTTGAAGAGTGGCAATAATAACAACAAAGAGAAAGACAATCCTGAAAGACCGTATGTATCAATAACAACATTTAAAAATGTACCATTAATGCCTTCTTTTAAAGACAATGAGATTGCTTCAAAAAGTTCACTTTTTTCTTCTTACCAACATCTCCAGAAGGCTTAATTTAGAGGCTTTTAATAGCCTACCCTTTCTTTCTTCCTTTTCAGAGCTTCAAGCCTTTTCTTTGCAGTAGTATTTTCAGAATGTACCCAAGAACTTGGCATCTCAAAATGATTATTTGAAAAGAAAAATAAACAGTAAACACCTGCTCTCCCTGTGGAGATGCATAAGCTTACAGCAGTTAAGAAGTGTCTCAACTTTGCACTGTTAAATTTTAATAAACTTTATAGCAGCGGCATTATTTTTACCAAACCTACAAATGTTTTTCTCAGGTAACACTGCCTCAGAAATCACTGGTCTGAGAATGTCAGTGTAGACTTTCTGAGCCTTTCTTGTTTGGAGTAAAAATAGTTAGCAATGTCTTGTGATAAATGACAGACATTTATATTTCTGTCTTTTTGTTTTCTGAATTATGTCCCATGACAAACACAGTTCTTTCACTTGCAATCCTGTGTTCCTTGCCTTGACTTCCCCTCCCCCTTCTCCTTCCCAGTTTTCTAAGTTCAAATAGACAAAAAAGTAAGACAATCTTTTCCTATCTGGTTTTAGATTTTACACATTCCTGGTGTCTTTGAAAGATGATCAGTAGACTTTATGACAAAACTGAAGATGCTGCTCTAAGAAATCATTCTAGAAACTATGGAAAATACATAATGAAGAGGAAGGACTTGAAGATGACAAAAGGATTATCAGGTTCTGGCTAAATCTCATATAAAGCAATCTGTTCTCCCTCGACAAGCTGAAGAACCTAGTACATCATCAAGTAGTACAATTGTATTGGCAGTTTATAAATGTGATCAGTAGTAGCATTTTGGAGAAAAACACTGGGACAGGACTACAGGCTTATGACACGCTCATGTCAGCTGTGTGTAAGGGGGGGAAACCTTCATTTTCTGTAAAGATAGAACTTCCATCTTCACATTTGACTTCAGTGATCATGAATGACAACAATGAAATGTGAAGATAGCAATGGCAAAGACTGGAATGCCTTGGTTTGAGGTTCTAGGTCTTAAATGCATGGTGTAAATGCTTGCATGTTTGCACAGAGTGCTGTAAATAACCAAGAATAGTTTGCTTTTATGTGTTAGGGAATTCAAACATAGGCAAAAGATCTTTTATACATATGTGAGATCTGTACAGCAAAAAGCTTGCTACCATTCATGCTCAGCCACAGGTACTAAGATTAATAAGATATTGGTAAGTACTGAAACTACCAGGATCAAGCTTCTGGTTGAGCCTTACCCAGTCACACAGTTTGAAGTCAAAAATACCCCAACTGTTAAGTCTGAATTCCTGGAAATAATGGTCAATAAGATTTCCTCTACTTACCTCTGTATTGAGTTTAATTATTTTTATGTCTTAAAAAAAAGAAAGCAAAAGAATTGGAAAAAGGAATTATTCACTTATAATACAAGCTGAACTTGTGCTTGAAGAGGAAAGGAAGATCTGAGGTTTTAGCTCAGGGAATATGAAGACTATGACTTTGAGATTTGGCTTTGTGTAAGAAACCAAGGAGAAAGCATCAGGGAAAAGCAAAAGCAAGATTTTGGGGAAGCAGGGAGAGAGATATGTGTCAGCAGCTGCAGACAGCTCGAAGGCTTTCTCGAGGGCTGGTGAGCTCAAAGGAGGCACCTCATATGTGGGGTTCCAACTGGAAGCACTGTCTCCAAGTCACAGCCAGGAGAAGTAGACAGCCTACAAGTTCTCACTAACATTTCTTGGCTATTTGCTAATAATAACAATGTAATCTTGATTGTCTGGTGTGTAAACAAAATTCTGCTTCACATAATCTATGCTTTGTACCTCCAGTATGCAAATATCACTGCTACGTAAGCCCGATATTAAATGTGTGCTGCGCTGCAACAGCTGAAGTACTGGAGTTTGGACCTTCTCAAGTCGAAACATCTTGTGATGTTTGACATGTTCAGGTCCTTGTTCTGGCTGATACACAGTGATCCAAGATGACAAACTTTGTTCTGAAGGCGAAACAAAGTCAAGTTCTGTAACCTCAAATGTTGCCATGAGACAAAACTGTTGTCTTCTGGCCATATCTCATTATAGGCACTGGCACTAATCCATTTCCAGGCATCACAGCTCATAAACTCAGAACTATTATGGACTCGATAAAGTCAATCAATACATTAGTTAAGTGATGGAATGATTTAGCTCTTAGGGAAAAAAATACAGGGCTCAGTATTTTTCATTGCTGTTTTTGAGCATCTCGGAATAACAAATCTCAAGAAAACTGAGTTCAGACAGACACCCATGCCTTGGCACATTCGTTTGAAATAGAATCAGGAAAACAAAGACTTTTTGTTTTGTTTAAATAAATTGAGAGGTCTTCAAAGCAAGGACTGCTTCTTACTATCTGTTTTACAAAGACCTCTTGAAGGGCTTTTCTTCTGCATTCATGCACATGAATATGTGCAACAGCTTGACAATATACTGGTTTTGCCCCCTATAAATTTGAAAAGTCAAACTCTACAGTATCAGCATATCACTGGCGAGTTTTTCAAAGGTGGAAAAACCTATAGTACTTAAATTACTTTTCCCCAGTGCCAAATCTGAGCTAGATATAAAAACATGGTACAGTGGTAATGGGAGGAAATGTGGTACACTGGATGCCACAATATGCATTAAAAATGTATTTTGATGCAAATTCTTTTCAATCTTACATGTTAACTTAAAGTAATAAATGTAAACAGCTGCACGTATTTACACACATCAAAATAATCAATAATGCATGTTGACTTACCACAATGTTTATGAGGCCTATTTTATCAGCGACTCTGCCTTTTATTTTAGAAACTAATTGAATTATATTTAACGCTTCCTTTTTTGGAGAAAAAAAATATTCACAACATGGGGTAGGGAAACTGCATTTTTGTAATGAAAGAAACCCCAGAATACTTTAACGAAATTGTATACAGTACTCAGTATTGCAATATTCAATACTCAAATATACAATAATTTCATATAATAGCAGTTAGATCATAGAATCATAGAATCATAGAATCATTAAGGTTGGAAAAGACCTCTAAGATCATCAAGTCCAACTGTTAACCCAACACCACCATGCCCACTAAACCATGTCCCTAAGCGCCTCATCTACACGTCTTTTAAATACTTCCAGGGATGGCGACTCCACCACTTCCCTGGGCAGCCTGTTCCAAGGCCTGACCACTCTTTCAGTGAAGAAGTTTTTCCTAATGTCCAGTCTAAACCTCCCTTGGCGCAACTTGAGGCCATTTCCTCTCGTCCTATCGCTTGTTACTTGGGAGAAGAGACCAGCCCCCACCTCGCTACAACCTCCTTTCAGGTAGTTGTAGAGCGCGATGAGGTCTCCCCTCAGCCTCCTCTTCTCCAGGCTAAACAGCCCCAGTTTCCTCAGCCGCTCCTCATAAGACTCCTCATAAGATGTTCTGCCTCCTCTATCAGCCTACATTTTCATTTCAGAGAACCTTGCTCCCATCCCAAAAGAAAGTTCCCAAGCTGACACGGACTACAACTTTTAATTTTTTTTTTTCAGCTTGAATAAATCCAGAGCCTTCTAGTATAAGCTGTGGCAGTTAAAATGTGCAGTGAAAGGACTGTTGAGCATGATTACTAAAAATAGTGAAGTTATTTCTGACATAGCAAACAAAATAGTAGAAATATTCTTTCAGTAGATTATTTCTATTAAGTTTCATGTTTCTTGCAGAAAAACAATGTGTGCAAGACTACTTATTAACAGTGGTGAGGAAGAAGAAGGAAAATCCTCTAGCAATAGCTCATAAAATCATATTACAGTACATCTGTCAACCGGCTCTTCTTTAAGTGTGGCTGAGGGCCAAAGAATGATATGACAAAAATGCGGGTATCACTGATAGATTATTTAACCCTGCAAGCACACAAAGGAAAAGCATCAGCAATAACATTAGTATTCACAGTGGCAACCTTTGATGCTTTCATAATTTAGATTTGACCTCAGTGAGAAACTTGGCAAGAGACTGTTGTGTTCCTGTGATTCTAGTCTTTTATGAAAGAACAATAACCCCCCCTGCATCAACCCTCATCATGATTGCCCAATAAGAACCTACAAATGTTTGATAACTAGGATTTTGCGGACTAGAACTGAAGCACACTGGCAAAGCTGATATGTGTAGAAGTCACTATGGTTACTGCCTACACTTGCTTTGCCTCCAATAAAATCTTTCATTTCCATAAGCATTAAAATTCACCAACTGCACCAAAATTATTCAGACAAAAAAAATTTCTTTGGTTTATAAGCCTTTTAGCTGTGTTTCTTTTATCTTTTAGACTCTTAGCTGAGGCATATTACTACACATCTGTGTATAAGGACAATTATTGCAGTAGAAACCTTGAGGTGGAAATGCTTCGTTAGACCCCAGCTTCAGCAGCGTGTGCGTAACAGCTCTCTGCTCTTGGCTAGTGCAAAGCTGAAACCCAGAAAATGCTTTACAGGATGCCAGAAGAGAAGCACTAGCTGGGGATTTAGCAAGCCAAATTCAGATGAATACACTTAGTATTACTGTAAATCTTCCCACTTCTAAGATAATTAAAAGTTCATCTTCCCTGTTTGTTGTAATAAGAAATAGCTATACATAAAACTAATTTTTTTTTTTTTGTTTTGCTTTATCTTATAGTAATCAGCATGATTCTTCCTTTCAGTATTGTTACATAAATGTCAAGCTGGCTAGACCTTATGATATTTCCTGAATTCACTGTCATTTGGTATACAATAAAACTGTTCTTTAAAATTGTGTCCAGTGGCTGTGTCCTCGACAGTCACCTAAAAACATTTCTTACTTTTATTCTTTTACTGCAGGTAGCTTTCTACTTAAGTTTCTCCCAGCATGCCAGGTGATTTTGCTCCCTGCTATTGCCTGTTATTTTGAAAACCTGTCTGAACCACCATCGCCACTCCTCCTACATCTAAGTAACCTATTCTTCTTCTTTTCACCTCAATACCTCCTTACAGCTAATTGCCTTTGGTCACCAGGTGACACATCTGACAGAGGTAGATCAATGCATTCTTTATCAGTTCAGCTATTTCCCTTCATTTTCCCTGTATCTGATTTTGCTGATGATCCCTTTAGGTGAAAGTTCTTAATATTACTCTTCATACCCTCAATGAGGTCCTTTGAGAAGGTTTCACTGAGAACCTTCTTCCCTTTTTTCAGGAAGGGCAGAGTGCTCACTGGGAACAAAACATGCAGGTAGAATACTTGAAACCTTCAGC
>NW_009232612.1:40809-77462 GCF_000690835.1 Fulmarus glacialis
GAGGCAGGATATATAGTCCCCTCGACACCCAATTGCACGTAATCTCTTCAAATTGCCAGCCCCAAGTACTCAAACAACACCCCCAAAAGTCATAGACGGAGTTTTCCCAAAACCATAAACACCTTCTTAAAAGATAGATATGCAAATTTCACTTGATACTGACTTTTTAGTTGGCAGGGTATATTCCGATCAGGTTTCTAATGTATGAGATCTAAGAATACTGTCTGTCATACCGTTACTTTCTTAACCCAATTGAAAAACAAAGCTTTTCCTGTAATCCCTCATTTTCAGAATAACAGACTTTGGCCAATGTATTAAATGTCACATGAAACAACAAATCAGCAGTGGTCACTTTTTCATGCTTAATTTCCATTTACGGCAGCTAGGTACATTAAACAGGGAGGAAAGTACTTCCTAGAAGTTCAAAGGACTCAGCTGTTGGTTTGAAATAGTTTAATCCACTGCCTGAAATCTCCAGCCTTCGAGGACAAAACATGTCACAAGGCAACTACTTTATGCCTTCAGTAGAAGTCATCAATATCTATGTAAGTCATAGAAAGTGTATGAATAGTATTGAACAAGTGTCTGCTCCAAATTTTTCAATATAAATGAGAATGTGAAAAAGGTTTTCTTTCTTATGAAGTCTTATTAAAAGCACTTGTGTCCAGATTTTGGCAAAAATAGAATAGCACTTTAGTGGGAGCTTATAAAAACTGGGTAACTGTGGAAGGAGAGTACACCAAAAGGCTGGTATTTATTGGTAGAGTGCTACTCTGACTTTTAAACCGTTTTCTGTAACTCTTGCCTACTTACTTGTGCTCCTGTCTTCTTTCCTGGGAGAAATGCCAAAAAAATAAAGTGATCTCTCTATACTAACTATTAAGTATGTCACATCATGCTACTTAAAATATGTTACAAGCTGGTTGGCACAGAAGCACATTTTCTCCTGTTTGGGAACACTTATACCCAGTACAATGAAAACTCACAGCCCCAGCTTCTTGGGAACTAAGCAGTCAGCCCTAAATATGGCTTCATATAGGGGTTCAGCTGCAGCATTACGAGATATGGCAGAGCATCTTAATCCATAAATAAGATAATTTATAATGGGACAATATTTAAGACAAATATAGACCTTGTTCAGATTAAATTAATCCAAGTTAGGGATCAAATGACCTGTAAAGCTATGAATTATGCTTTAGAAATCATTCCAAGTAAAGCTACAAGCACAGACAAGACATGCCCCTACTTTACCTAAAGCACAGACAAATATAGTGCAGATTCACAATCATAACAATTGAGTACACAGTATAAAGAAAACATAGCTATAAAAAAGCCATTATCATATATGACACAGCTGGCAGATAGATTTAAGGAGACAATGGAGAAACTGAGGAAATGGCAATTTTTGTGGGCCTGGAAGATGCTAAAAGACAAAGTGAGCTGCAAGTGGTTAACAAGAAGAGGGAGTAGAGAAAGCCTGTGAGAAAATAGCCAGGGATGGAAGCAGAGATAAAAGTCTTTGCTATAAACAGGGAAATCTGCCCTGCAGCCTGTTCTATCCATACCCACATCTGTAGACAGGCAGAGGAGAACCTGTAATTGTTTTCCACTGCCATGCTTGAGCCAGGCGTCTGCTGGCTGCAGTGCTCTGCTGACCAGTCTTCCAGGAGAAAAGAGTTCATCTTTAGTCTTTGTGCTTGTAGTAAACTCCGTTGTAACACAAGTGGACAGCTCCATCTAGAGGGCAAATATTCCCTCAGCTGTTAAAATGGCATAATTGCAACTCTAACGTCTTTTATTCATCCACAAGTCAGCACGTACTCAAAATAGCACTCCAAGCCGCTGTCCCCTTGGCAGGGGAGGGAGCAGGAAGGCCAACCGCAAGCCTCAGCCACCTCACTTTCTGCAAAGTCTGAGCAGCTGAAAATAAAACCAAGCTTTTCCCGAAACCTACCTCTTCATCTGAATAGTCTCCAACACCAAGCCTGCCAGACCGATTTGCAGCATCCATAAAATGCCACAGATGGAAGGCTACTCTCATTCTGGTGAAGAGAATGGGTCCCAGAGGCAAAGTGTTCATGAAGTCCTTACCACCAGTGTCCCGTAAGAAATAGACAGCCAAAGTATTTCCCACTAATATCTTGATAAACACATCTATATTCAGCAGCAAACAGAGCATCAGTAGTTAATATGAAGTTAAAGAAATGTTTTAAAATGGTGAGGTTATCACAGAGGATGTTTATAATCCTTTCTGCTGCAAAGGCTTTCTCTACTGAACAAAGAACAAGCTATTCTTTTCTATCGATTGATTAACAAATATCTCCAGTAACATACTAATACTGTTAAGGAGCCTGACAATCCTGAGAACACCAAATCACACACTTTAAAAATGATATGCAAGTCTAACTTCATCCTCTCCATTGCTGGGATGTGGGCTCTGTGCCAGGCTATTCTCATAGAAGAGCTCCTCTTCTGCACTGATCAAGAATAAAAAAAAGCCTTTGAGTAGAGGTCTCTGAATTCCCTTTTCTCCCAGTCACAGGCCAAAACACGTATCGCATTGTAATTTTAAAAGCTTAACTCCACTGTAGCTTACTGTACTCCTGTAAGGGCTTATTCAAATAGGCAACCAGTTATATCAGTATTATTCTTCCTGTTCACTGTTCTTCAGGCTCTCAGGGTATGTATCACCAAATATGCACTTTTTATAAATCAATATATTTAGATTCAGACAAGCTGTGTATCTGAGCAACAGCACAGCAAGGAGAGACTGTTGTCTATGCATTAAATTTTCTCAGATTACTCATTTATTATACAATAGTGTTCCAAATTTTACCCATCACTTTCTTCTGGTGTTTGTTAGCGAGGAAGAAAATTTTGACTCAAACAAGTGTACCTTTTTCATAATGATGCATTCTGCAAGCTAGGTATAGGCAGTTTATGTGAACCAATTTAAGATTAAAATTGCTGAGCTGATTACTGTAAGCAAGACATACTTGGGAAAAAAAAAGAAAAAATGAATGCTCCTTTTCCTATAAAGTTTAATTGCACAACTGGCTGCTCATCTCTTAACCTATTCTTTTTCTGTTGTTTTTTTTTTGTCATTTAACATGTATTCTTGCAATGAGAATACAAAGCTAAATAAATGGAAGCAGAGGCAACAAATTTTAAAGTTCTAGGTTTGGGGGACTTTTAAATGGGCATATATTTCTTGAAGCATTGTTTTTTTAAGGGATTCTTTGCTTAAAACAAAACTAGCAAACTATACAGTCATTTCTTCCCCGACTTCTTCCTACTTTAGGAATTCAGATCCAGTTCACTGTTATTCAAAACAAAATTAGTTGCAGTGATGAGTCATATTTTTATGGTAGCAAAGAATATAAGATGTATGTCTATTTATGTAGCACATGTATAATAGCGCTTTTGAAGTTTTTTAGGGTCCCTTCTAACAGAAGTGCAAGAACATGGATGAAGAGAAAGCTCAATGGTGGCGAAGAAAGAGCCCCATGGACTCTAACATGTGTTTGCAAACACATACACATATTATTCAATGAATCTGTATAAACACCTATGGTAAGAAACAGCTGCATATCAATCAAATGAAAACACCGGAGCTGACCTCCAAGTGGCTCTACTGACTAGCAATCACTTATGCTCAAAGACATTCCCACCTTGCAAGCTCAGCTTTGTCCCTTGGCTTCAGACCCAAAATAGACCAGTCCTCGAGCAAGTTCTGCCTCTTTGCAGTGTCCGGCTTTGCAGTGTCCAGCACCGATTTAAATCAATGTCTCAAAAACCAGTGGGCTAGGTGGCCACAGAAATGTCACCATCAGTGTACCTCTGAAACATACCCACAGTCCCAGTCTTTACTTGCGTGGTCCAAAACTGAAGAAGATACAGGTGAGAGATGGACAACAGACTTTCACTATTTCAATAAGTTTTTGGAGGCAGTCTCTCTATGAAAACCTGAATTAATCTTATTGGATAAAAGAGAAGAACAGCTTAGGTCAAGGCACAGTGCTCAGAAAGGTGAATAAAGTATGGAGGACAAGGTAGCATGCTCTGAAAGGTGGAGAAGATGGTCTATTATGGTATATATCTAAAGAAGTGGTGTAGGGTAGAGATCACTTCAAAAATTTAACATAGCCCTCTCTCTGTGTCAGGAACACACATGAAACACAAAATCCTACCCTTTCTGTGATATTTGGAATGGTTTATCCCTTTCTTGCTCTGCCTGAAAATGGTAGAATATAGGAACAGTGACTTCCGGAGACTGGACTACAGGAGTATCCACAAGTGTAACCCCAAAACTTCAAATGTCGAAATCGGAACAAGACTGAGACTATTTCGGTCGTTGTAGATAGATCAATGTTCCTGGTCTAAATTAGTCAGCTGCCTGTTATGCAAGATCATCCTCCCTGCTAGTCATTCTCACAGGGTATTTACAGAACAGTATATGGGAATGGTGAGAATCTGAGTGAAGGTACTACCAGGAGGAGGCTACTTAAAAAAGAACATACCACATGCATTTTCAGGCAGACATTTAAGTAGATTTTTCCATAAAGTATTTGCTTTTTCACATTTCATCATATACACGCACACATACACGTATATACACACAGGCACACACCATGTTTGCATGTCATTGCAGGTAACATGGGAAGGAAGGAATATATAAATATGTTTAGAAAGCCCTTCTAGGGCATGAAATATTTGTGTTACTTCTGGATTGCACAGGCTTATTTGGAAATAGCTTTCAAAATGCTGCGTTTGGAGAAAAGTATTTCACAAATCAAACTGATTCTCTCAAAGCTTATTTTGCCATGATAACATTTACTGGAGTCGGAGGAAGAGGGAAGAGAGAAATCAGGGAAATTTGTTTTTATATCATCCCAGTGGATTCAAATCTTTCCTTTTCCAGATGTTTGATTCAATGCCCTGAACGAGTTGTAAACCATCTCGTTAAAAAGATCACAACCAAGTGCACACAAGACATTTTAAGCACAATGATCTGTTGCTCTTTTACTCTCTTTCTATCTTGCACTATCATTTCCTTACCCTAGCTGGCTTGGGGTCAAGAGATGATAGTTTCATCTGTATGGATAATTCCTGCTTAACTCATGCTAAAAGACTTCTTTTTGGAAAAAACATAACAAGTGTAGTGAACATAAGGTGGACTAGCTCAAAAAATCTCTCTGAATAGCCTTTTGCTGCTTGCATCATATGACAGCATTGCTCTAAGTGTGCAGACTTATCTCAATTACTGTTATATCAATACACTCGTAAAGAAGCCAGGGAAGAGAAGTCAAGTAATGTTCCGATTTGTCATCATTATTTCTACTGTATGTTTTCATTTTTATTTCTTAAGAGGTATAGTACGTGAATTAAAAGAAGTTTGATTCATTTTATTTACACAATCTCATCTGCACTGATTCAGGGTCCATCTTATTTGCTAAGGCATGGGATAGGGAACTGGGATTGTCGAACCAAGCCAAGAGTTAGGCTACTTTTGTTTGATAAATAGCAGCATTTTTCAATAGCACTTGACCAAAAATGCAAGAGTTTCAGCAAAGCCCGCCAAACTCTAAATGGACTGTCTGATGATTTGGCACAACTTGAGATAACGCTGAAAGCAAGTACGGCCAAATTAGTATTTGCATTCAGCTAAAATGAAATGGACTATAATATAAATAGATCAAAATTGGGCCCAGATCCTGCAATTCACTATGCAGGCAGACTGTCAAGTGCAGAATCAGCACTTTGGTGAGCAGAAATCTAATGAGGGAAAGCTCTAAAAAACCCAAAAAGAATTGCTAGAAGAAAAAGTATTGAAATCCTGCACATAACTAGAAATATTTCCTGAATACCACAGACGTTAATAAATGATTTAAGAGCAATTACTTCCAGCCTGGAAATGATTCTTTTAATGTAGTGAAAAGAATTTCATGCAACTGTGTCAAGCTGATTCGAAACAAGCTCTAAAATAAGCCTGACGACTATGTTTACTCACAGCAAAGCGAGTGTTTTAATAAGTATTAACCAGTCCAAGAAACGGTGCACTTCCTGAGCAGAACGCAAGTGACAGAGATTTTGGAAGAAGACTAAAGATGAGAGAGAAGGAGCGAAAGGTTAAACACACAAATCCCAGAAAGAAAGGAGTCTCTAAATGCTGGGCTTTTTTGAGAATTGCAGCCTACAATGCAGTTCCTCTGCTTCATGTTTGCTCTGAATTAAAAAAAAAAATGAAGCAGTTTGGTATTCTTAAAGAACCAATTTTATAGAGAAATCTATTCACGTTAACATGATAGGTTGCATCATGTTATATAAATAAAACCTTATACTGTGACACAACGTTCTGCTAGGGAAGTCAGAAATTCGATTGAAAGAGATGCTGTGAAAAATCTGCAAACCTGAACACCAAGGAGAAAAATGAAACAAAGAAAACAGAACAGGTTTCTAGACATTTTACAGAGAAAAATATGTACAAATAATAAAGGAACAACAACAACAACAACAACAAAAAGCCTTACCATGATGTTTGCACAACTGTGTGTCTGTAGCCCATGCTTTAAATGTGGATACCTTCTGTTCCCATCATCTCAGCCCCTCTAGTGGCCAGTACCTGAAGATCTTGCCTTCAGGAGGGACAAGATCTATCAGTATGTACCATTTGCTGCTGCTCCTGTATCTTGTGAGAGATTTTTTTCTTAATTGTGTAATTTTTCTGGAGATATAACTTGTCACCTTTTATTAGCATTTTTGTCAGTGCTGCTGCTACGTGCATACATTTAATTGCTAAGCAACAAAGAGTAAGCTTTGCACAGCACATTCAATTACTGCATTGCCTGTGCCATGCATTGTTACTAGTGCACTTACATAATATGAAATACAAAAAATGGTAAAAATATTTATTTCTGTTTCCATAGCATCTAGAAGCCACAATCTGGAATCAGGCTCCATCATGCTAGCCACCAGGCAGAGAGCTAGCAACTGAAGATGAGTGCAAGTGAACTGGTGCAAAGTGGAGAAAAGTTAGAAGCGGAGCCGAGTTTCAGCATTTGCATAGATGAATAGGCTAAATTTAAGGCTCAGAGGTGACTATCCACCTACAGCTAGACAGTAGTAATTTTCAGGCATTAGGCAACTATCCCTGTGGCTAAAATTCCTCAAGTACTTGAGGCATTTGTAAGCATGGTGGCCTCAAGGTGCAAAGCAATAATGTGGCAAAAGCATATCAGTTTGGAAGAAGGGATACATCTGCACTGTATCAAGAAATAATCTCTTTCCTTCTCTCCTGGTGTAGAAAAACCAGGGAAGGCAGTATTTTCTCACCAAAAATTATACTTCACTGTCTACTTTTCCTATCCAAATGTACATTTGCCCCTGTAATTGAAGGGTGCTGCCTCTGAAATCTGAGCTTGGTGTGAACATGGATTATTTGAGTTTGTCATAAAAAAGACTGCAATTCTGTCTTTCATTTATTGAAGAAGAGATATGTTTACCAAAGAGTTCTCTTTGCTCCTGATATGTAAAAGGGCAGTGATACATACTTGTTTTTGGCATGATTACTAGCCATCATACCCACCACAGTCAGCACTGCATTTCTAAACAGTGCCTTATTGGCAATATTCAGTGGGAAGAGCAGCTTGGAAAATGAAACCATTATTGTTTAGGTGTACAAACTTGCACAACCACATACGATTATTTTTATTTCTGCAGTTAGATGGGAATGTAGGTATTGGGCCTGACTGTCTCTGTGTCCCTTTGACATCTCCCAAGTAGACCAAATAGGACGCAAGCTGGCTACAATGAACCAGTTGGGAAGACCTGGTAGAATCCCCCCAAACTTTATTTCAGGGTACTATATACCAAGTATGATAGCAGGTATACTTTAACACAGCTAGCTTGGCTATTAGTCTCAAAGATCAAGAGGAGTGCTAGGAAAACAGGCAGTTGCTGTTAAGTCATGGACAGTCATGTACACAGTCCTGCCGAACAGCACCAATATTTCCCCTGGGTTCCGACATTTTTAAATACAAAGAAACTGAACTTCTCTAATAGCTAACGAGTCCTGTCACATTTGGAAGGACTGAGACGAGGGCTGTGGTTGTGTTCTGGGCACAACATCCTTTATTCTCCCATGGGAAGACCAAACAGCATTCTTCTAAATGAACCACAGCAAGAGCCCATGAAGAACCTTATCAAATTCCTGAACTAATTAATTAAAATGGTACTTAATCATACAAAGTCCTTCTGCATTAAGCTACTCAAAACATTAATTACTTAACCCCTAAAATATCTTTGTAAATACATTCTTTTTATTGTTATTTCATAAGAGAGGAGATGGATGCTCGGAGAGACCATATATCTCCAAGAACTACAGAATCAAATTCTGTAGCCTTTTGATCAAAAACAGATGCCAGGGAACCAGCTGCCAGTTGGGAGACCTGGTTCCTGCCTCCTGGGTGACTTTGGATAAACTGAGACAGAGATTTGTGAGATAAACACAGAAGAAAATGATGGACTTTCCAGCTACTAGAAGGAGCTCAGAGGTTTTTTTATGATCCAGATTCCTACGGCTCCTTGGACTAAGGATTCTACAAAAGGTAGCACAGAAAACAAGTCCCATGCCACTGGCTTTTAAGATAGAAACTTTGAAAACCCACTGAATGAGGTAAATTAATGGCATATTACATTATACTTTGTGTGCTGATAACAGTAAGAACTTAATCTTTTTCCTACCACTGAACATCCTAGCATTCAAAAACTACTAAATGAATAGGTATGCATCTACATTTCATAACACATAGCTCATTTCTGAATTCTCACAGTGATCATTAATGGTTTCTCCTGCTTAGCTCAAGACAGCAGGATTACCTTGTTTGATGGGATTTTCCCTAAGCATCGGTCTAAACACCAAACACATCTGGGCCTAGCATACCCTTCTTGAATTCGGTGACAGAGACAATCTCATAAAACTTTCAGGGTTCAACTCTTAGCGATGACCCCAGGGTGACTGTGAAGCATTCGGTACACAACATATAGTCTCCAAATTTGAGCTGCAGTGACATGTGCAATACAGCCAACAGGGAGGGAAAAGAAAGGTTACATACGACCATTTCAATCACACACTTTACAGCACAGAGTTCTGATAAATGCTTTGTTATTCCCACATTTTTATAATTGCCCTTTCATTCCTTCAAAGAACAATTGTAGTCATAATCTGCTCGGCTTCGAGGAGTTCAAGAGGAAAGCATACAGGTTAGGCGTTGGTTACAGCAGCCACCGAGCCGCGGGCAGGCAGCGTGGCGCCCCGGTCCAGCCGGGGGCTGGGGATCGGCAGCAGCGATGCAAGAGCTCTGGGCTAAAGGGATTCTGGAACAGAACTTTTTTCCCTGTAGAGCCTCATTACACAGCATGCCTACTTACAATAATAATGAAAGGGAAACTAAGCCTGCACTTCCACTTTAGCCCTCTTTTTCCCAACAGAGCACTGACAGCAGCAGTAGTCTTCGCTCATACTTCCCACATCGTGAGTGTTAATGGGGCCACCCTTCTAAATGAGGTGGCAAGACAAGTCTTACTGGGCTCAGAACACGATCTTTTTCTGAAAATAATAAAATTGAATAGATTTCTGTCTATTACAAGGGCATTTTTCAGGGACTGGATTCATCTTACATAGACCACCAGCAATAAGATAATTTTCAGACAGTACTAAGCTAAATATATGGTTTTTTCTAACTCAAAACAACTTCAAAGATGCGTCATAGAAGACTGAGTCCAAGCCAAATTAGAACTGTGGATTAAAAAGACATTTTCAAAAGGTGTGTGTGTAAAAGGCTCAAAGATATTTCTCAGTTCAGGAAACATTGCATTTTGGTTGCTTTTCTCCTTTGCAGACAGATCATTCAAGGGAAGCCAAAACCACACATTCGCTGAGAACAAGCATATGGAGCACCCAATGGGGTTCTTCCCCAACTGCAGTGCTTTAGGCACACTTAACATCAACAGCTTCCACGTTTTTTCCTGAACTATTATTTTCACTTTTTCTATATCCACCATTTTTGTGAGGTATGATGTCTTTAAACCAATCTGTTAACATATGTAATTAGTGTGCCTTTTTTTGCCACACCACTGTGGGGAGAGAATTTTATCCTTTATCCAGTATGGACGTACTCAAAGGACAGACAGTAACCAAATAAGGAGCTGAATAATAGCTGTGAATTTTATTGTTATAATATTATTAATTTAAGCCTTCTATAAAACACTTTGTCAGGGATGGGCATTAGGGAGCGGAACATTATAGGAATTTCTGTAATTTAGTACCTCAGAGCAATGAACAGTAGAGGAAATCTTCAAGCACTTGTCTCCAAATCAATGCTTCCTTGCTTGTAAGGTAGAGGCAGGGAATGTTTTATTTGCAATATTTCAGAAATGGCTAAATGCAGCTTAAACGACAAAACTTTTAGAATAAGTACTTAAGCTTTGAACCTGCTAGAATCTGGTGGGATTTACAGAAGAAGGGATCTTCAGCTCCTGAAATAGTGAGGTGTAGTCTATCTCTATTATATTCTAAATTTTGGTGTCATAACAGTAAATAAAAAATCCTTCCCAATCCCAAACGTTTCAGTCAGTTGAAAGTGGATTATGGGGTGGGGGTATCACAATCAGCATCAATCGCATGGGGGTGAGGGGGTGAAACAGTAAAATTGTAGGAATAATTCCAATCTTAGAGTAATATCTTTTTGCATAGAGGCAACAAATATTTGATGAAATCTTATCACAGCGCTTTGTGACGTACGTCAGTGAAAGGGGTCTTTGCTGGCTTCATTTGCTCATGACAACAAGAACAAAACACCAAAACTGACAAATACAAATTTTCAGCAGTCTTTATTAAGACATATATATTTGCATATCCAGGACAAAACTGAAAGGCTCTCATCTACATTTCCCGGAGGAAAAAGAAGGGAAGAGGTAGGAGTTAAGACTGTTTTGAACGTAGAACTCTACTCTCCATAGCTGTTGCCATCTACCAGCTCTTATGCCCATGCCACTAGGCATGACATTTGGTAAGTTTGCTTACGTCTTGATTTAGTCCAAATTAGTTCTGCAGGGGACGAAAGACAGGAGACCTGTTGGGAAAAAACCAGAAATTAGAAACTTTCAAATATTGAAGATCAGACTGATTTTCTTCAGAAAGAATGAAGAAAGCCTTCACTCATTTTCTAAAATAATGAAGGTATTGGATGAGGTGCACTTTGCATTCTTGACTATAATAAAAGTGGCAACACTTTTTTACTGTATGTTCTAATGTGAAGAAGAAAATTGTGATGTTCTACCTGCATGCAAAAAATGTATCATTTGAAGTAGCGTCGTATTATGTACAATGTAAAATTAAGTACAGAAGAATTATGCAGTATGCTGTCCCTCACCAGCACTGATAAACATCAAGTGTTTTCACAAATAGAACAATAGCGTCCATTATGTTGTCTCAGAATACCTATGCTTCATGATTAACATTATTAGAAGAGGAAAACTCTGTTCTGTAAAAGCAGTGCAGTTAAGTGACATTCATAATACCTACCATGCAGTCCATTAACCTCAGCAATTTTAAGTAGCGTCATAGTCATCCATGGCATTTCAGATTTCCCACAGCTTCAAATCTGTGGGCAGCTTCACAAGCTTTTTGCAAAGTTTCTCATGACTAGGACATCTCTAAAATTCCCTCCAGACCTTTCTTCAATTCATCTCTTGTTGCGCACTCAATTATTCACATCTCTGAATAAGGATAAAGGTACATCCTTAAAACCATGCTCTACTGAACACAATATCTTTTTTAAAAAACTTATTGGTAATTTTAGGTGCTGTAAGATATTAAAAGCATATACTGTTTCTTAATCTTACCTTTTTTCCCCATTTCAACGTGAGTTTTTGATGAGCAGCATTCCCAGTTGAGTCTCATAGTGAGGAGTCAAAACAATCAGATATCAATCTTCTGGCTTTTACCAACTAATCCACTGTTTAACATAGGTGTCTTCAAAGGTTTTAGCAACTTCACTATTTAGGTGAAAAAAAGGTATATATTTTATAGTCATATGAAACAGTGCAACACTGCCTGCTGTGTTGCTTAGAAACAACAGCTCAAAGCAGAATCCTAAAATATTCAAGAAATTACAGTATTGTGTGAGTATCAGTGGCTAGTATTTTAATGTTCCGGTTTCATATTTTGTAAAAGTGATTTTCAATCCAGAAGACAGCACAGAGAATCCACTTCTCTTTAGGTAAATAGCCATTGAAAGTTCTCTCTTTTGGTTTTTAATTTCCACTTAGTTGCTCTCGAGTTTGGCCTCTCTCCTGAGGTTCATTTTGCTGAAAATTTTTGTTATTCAACAACTGTGAAAGAAAGAGTATTAAATACTGCTTCACTGTTGAATTTTCTTCTTCGATGTGTACCTGGGAAATATGAAAGGGTAGAACTGGGATGCTAAATTTTGGCATAGTGGGTTTTGTTAATTTCTTTAACCTACGGAGGGAAGAAATTGGTGCATCTTCATTAATTCTGATCTCATGAAACTGGTATTCTTTTCCTGCAAGGAATTGATTCATATTTCATCATCAAAATTGAAGCAAAACTGCTACAACAATAAGACCTTTAAGTTACTCTCCTAAAATGTACACGTAGTCCTCCTTGGCATAAATACTTTTGTATTTCTGATACAGATATGTGAAAGAAGCCTATCTGAAGAAACATATGATGATGATGTTAAAGGAATTCAGAGATCGGCATGCACAGAAGATGTCGTCTCTTCCTCTCTGGCTGGCAGTGCTAAATAATGTTGCACTACTTAACGCAATGTAATACAATATGAAAAAGATATTTAGATTCTCAGACCATGCTAGTGTCTAAGAAAGACATACAAAATACACTGGATCTTACACCTCAGGGCATACACCCAATTTACATTAGTGCTACAGGAGAAGAGGCAATATATGCGCTCTCTCAGAAGTCAAATCCTACCTTGCTGTTCACCTTGTGTGATGCAGACTCTAGATACAGAGCCTCCCAATGGCATATGAGTGGACAGCTTTAACTGGTCTGGATTATCCATAAAAAGCCCCGTGTCTGAGTTGGTTTAGGGTTTTGAGTCTATGGGTCAGGCTGCAAATTCCAGAATTTTTAAGGATTATGTGTGCTTGTTGTCTCATGAACAGGGAGGAAGAAAAAAACAGATTTGTGATCTGAATACAACAAGGGAAAGACAGTTGCTTTAGATCTTGGTTGTACTACACAACTAAATTTGCTAAACTAAAAACTAAATTTGCAATGGCTCATTACTGCTCATTACTATCAGAGTAGGAGCCATTCACCAACTCCTAGCGAAAGCAGGCAGCAATCATACCGAATCATGGCTTAGCGTGCTTTGTTACAATTATGCCATGCCGAACCCCGCTCTGCCAGCGTAAAACTCATTTTGGCCTGGCAGCTTTCCTATTCTATATATTGGCCCTAGTAGAAGCACACTTTTTGACAGAGCGATGCCTTAAGGCTCTAGGAATTTCTGGAAAAGGGCTCTCTAGAAGCTGCTCGAGCCGCCGCGTCGCCGGCTGTGCGGCAGAGCCCGTCCAGCCCCGCAGAAAGCCGGGGAGACAGCTGCGGCATCACCCTCTGCTCTCTCAGCTCCCACGGACGCCTTCGCTCCGCGCCCACAGCCCACGGGGACGCTCTGAGTCACAACTCGTAACGTAAAACCACCGTCTGCAAGCCTTTTTTGCAAGTAATGGGAGGTGATACTCTGACTCGGGAAAAAAAAAGCCAGAATGTGGCTTTCATCTGAGCAGTGATGCTGTAGCCCATGTACCCCGCCCTCAGTCAGCTCCATTTTTGATTTAAACTTGTCCAAAGTGGCGGGGGGGAGGGGGGGGAGGAATTTCATATTTGCTTGACATGCAAGAGATGACACTTCAAATTAAAGACAACTAATATACAGAGAAATATATTTTTGTACTTTTTAACATATACCAGTGCTGTCTACAAGTCTTTTTTTTTTTCTCCCAAAGAGAACTGTAAACTAACTAAATGCTAAGAATATGTTTGATAAAACAGAATATCCAAATTTGTAAGATACGCTTTCTAAAGGTCATTTTCTGTAATGTTACACTGATCACCACCTGATTAAATTGCCTACTGCTCCGAATTTAATGAGACACTGAAAATTCTCAATGGTAATTGGGACAGACAATTCTTTAAAGAGAGAAAGTGAGTGGGTAGCTAGTTGAAGCACAGAAGAATGCTTATTACTGTGGAGGTGGAAGAAGTCCTTACTGAGAAAAACAATTAAAGACTATTTTATTTGGAAAACATCGAATTTTTATTTGTGTTACTTCACTGGAGTCCTGGATACAGTATCAATTCCACAACAGGGGGGGCGGGGCGGGGGGGAAAGAAGAAAAAAAAAATCCAACAACCAATAAGCCAGCACTCTCTCTCCTGCCTACAATTGCATACTGTATGGTAAATTTAATGACTTCACATTTTTCAGTATAAAAGTAGGTATTGTCAGGATCTAAGTGATTTGTGTCTTGCCCTGTTTTTCTTAAAAGTAAAAAGTTTGTTACTCCAAACAAGGCCATTCTCAGGAAATCCAAATACACAGAAATATACAAAGACAAAGACAGTAACGACAATCTGATTGAACAGTACAGAACCACTACATTAGGCAATAAGAAATAATTTCAGCGTAATTAATATAAGTCCTATAAAGGCACTAGGTATTATTTATGCTTCTGCAATAAGATTATCAAAAAGTTTTACTGGGGATTGAAATGGCACTAAAGTAAACTGCTGTTAAGTATGTGGTTCAGATGTGCATTAGGAACACAATGAGAAAAGGAAAAATGACTGCATTTTTAAAATCATAATCAGATTTTTTTTCCACCTAAAAGATAGCGTCTATTTCAAATAAGTATTATTTAAAGGAAATCCCATGACCTGCATTATATAAAACATCAAGCAAGGCAATTGCAATAGGCCTTCTGGGTTCATAATCAACAGAATTGCTGATATTTTTATGTCTTTAAGCCTACAACTCCATCCTGATACCCATATTTTACCCCGACTGCAAAATGCATATCAAAAGTCCAGACTGACTTATTTGTAAGATAAAATGTGTCATAAAAGCAAAATTTTAGTTTATTAAAAAAAATTGCAAGCACCTAAGACGTGCTTTTAAAAATATAATTGAAAAATGGCAATTCAGTGGTTCTAAATTAAAGGAAAAAAATAGCATAAGGAAAATATTCAAGTCTGTTCTAGTTCTCTGAAATGACTAGTCCAGCTATCAGGAGCTATGACAAGCCTGGGATCCTCAGGTCACAGCCAGGAGGACTGTTCAAGCGCCCCAGCAGAAAAGTGCTCTTTCAGAAGCTGTATTTGATGTTCCTTGTCCATTCTGTGCCAGGAGCATGTCAAAATACAGATGAATTGTGATTCAAGACTGGGGTTAAAATCTGTCCTCAGTCATATGACCATGGTTTGTTGCCAGTTGAAAGACTGACTTGTTTTCTAGTTCCCAATTTTCTTTTCTTTCAGAGCAGGTATTTTATTCAGAGTCATATCTGGCTGGGTGAAAAGGACAGACATCAGCTGCTTATTCATCCGTCTGGTATAAAATGTTTAACAAGGCACTGTGAGAGTGGCAAAATGTGCAAAACAAACAGCAAGCTCAAGCTATAGGCAGCGGAAGAGATTGAAGCATGAGCAACCACAAGCACGAGCAACCTGGCCTCTCTTTCAAGCAGCCAGGAGAAATGGACTTCAGTAAAACGTTATTTCCTTTTTTAAAAGGAAGCAAATGCAGGTTCAGGCAATTACCACCAGTTCTATTGCTATTTACAATGGGCACAGACATCACTCTTGGCATCCTGTTCAAGGAGAATAGCGGGAGGGAGAGAGCTCCAGCAACTTTCAGCAGAAGAGAGGCTTAACTCTTCACATCACAGTCATTCTTGTGTGCCATGAAAAGGGACTTCATTGCTAATTACGGCTTACTACTGCTATTGCATTATAAGTTATCATAAATAATCAAACAAGAAAAAAAATTAAAAATGCCCAGGCACAGTAGTATTTTCAGACTGCCTCCTGAAGGGATTCAGGTTAGAAAACACATTCTTGTTTTGAAAATCTGCCTTATCTTTCCCTGAAGAGAGTGAAATCCTTTTGCCTATACCATGAATTGAAATTACCTTCCTCTAGCCAAATGGTATTAGTCTACCTCCGCAGGCTTGGAGCAGATACTCCAGTCCCCAGTAAGAGGTCTTCTCTGCCCTCAGACCAAGCAATTTGTAAGGCTTTTGATTGCAAATGAACAAGGAAGAAATCTTTGCAGACCCCTCTGCTCACAGGAAAGCTACCCTTGCACCAGCTCTTCCCCCCCGTTTCCTGCGATAGGTATGAGGGATGCAGCGGAACAAGATGTCTGCGTAGGTGAGAGGTTCATAGAGCTGGCATGGGAACCTTATCCATCAATAATTCAAGTCAACCCTTCAGCTCTTCTAACTTCAGGAAGGGTCACGTGGTGCTTATTTCCTTGTCAACCTCATGTGCCCACGACTGGAGGTCAGGAAGACGGATGGCACCAACTCTGATGCTTGGAACACGTCGTAACCTCGCTCCAACAGAAGGGAAGCACTCTACATTAAATATCCCTTTACCTCACCGTATGCCCTTATCAGGGCTTTTGGGCGGAGTTTTTTTGGGCCTGTTTGAATGTGGTTATGTAATTATGATTGAACTCTGTTCTGATGTAGAGGAAGTTTGGAGAGGTTCCCCCAGTCCCCCGTAAGCACGGGACAGTGAGGAGCACCTGTGGCAGAGCCCGCTTTTCCTGTTTGAGTCTTCCCTCACTTTTCAGTCTTTGAGGAAAAATAAGAACCTAACAATGTTTCTGCTCTAAAGGAACTTTCAAGCCTATGTTTACCAAATGGTTTTAATTCTGGGACGGAAAGGAAAAAAGAAAAAAAGTAAAAAAGAGACAGAAAGAAGAGAGACTGTAAAAGCTAGCTTAAATGCTCGAGCCATAATATTTCTAGGACTGTTTCCATAATGCTCAGATTCCAGTGGCATTATAAAATCACGATTCAGCGATCAAGTGTGCAAATCACTGCCTTAGAAAAAGACAATCCCTGACAGAATACAGAGAGGAGAGAAGCAGGTGAGAGCAAGACAGTTACGATTACTAAACTACACAGTGGTTATTCATTTCACCTCTAAAGAGAAAGCATATTTTATTATTCACTCCATCTGAACTCTGTTCTGTAAGCCTGGTTCTTTTATACACTGAAGACTACATTACTGAAGCACTAAATGAACATAAATAACATTTACCTTCAACTTGTAGTTCCGATGTCACAAAGCTTAAGAATGCCAAGTAGATAAATCCAAACAAATCTAATTTCACATTTCATGATAGAGAGATTCAGGAATAATAAAGCATAACAATATAATAGTGGAAAGGAAAAAAATAAATCCCTGCATCATACTGGGTTTCATTTTATTCTCTGAGAGGTACACATTGCCACTAATTCTACAGGCTATATACTAAGACAAGGACATTTAGTCATGAAATTGCTGTCAGTGAATTGATAACTGTCAAGAATCTGTTCCTCACAACACTTGTTTCTTCTTGATTCACTTTAACAAAACTGAATATTAATGCACAACAAAAATAGTAGTCTTTGCATGCAAAACTTATGTGTTTCACTGAAGACACCCCCACTTCCACCTACCAAACAGCTGTGTACAATGGTATATTCCAAAAAATTTTCTTTAATGCTAGAGCACCAAAGAATGGCTGAGGTAAAAGGAAGTCTTTTTGTCAAATGCCTTGTTTAGTGAAGGCACTTGAATGTATTTTTATTTTATTTACCAATTACAAAGCTGCTATCATATTACGCAACTTATTCCCAGCCAGAATTAATCTACAATAAAGCTATGATCTGAATGAATCTTTAAAGAATTATCGGCACTTTCTACACCATCTATTGGTGAACTAGAAAGAGGCAACAAAAGAGGTCTTACAAGGAAAATAAGCATTATGGATAGACATGAATACCTGTTATTAATCAACTATTCATGTGTGCAGGGGAAGCAGAGACACGTTGAGAAGTGCACTTTGGGTCCAAAATAGGAATAGTATATCTCAAAATAGATATATGAGCCAAGAACAATAGTTCACAGTATTTATCTTGTGGCTAATTGGTGCACTGAATAAAGTATGTTATATCTTGCTATGTGCAAGGGCACGGTCTGAAACGCAAGGCTTTTAATATTTCTGTTATTGAGAAAATTTATATGATGGTGATACCTCTTGTGTGGATGTGTTAAGTGTGCAAGCTCATGCTAATGTCTTAATTTGTTTCAGCCTGTAGGGAGTTTGTGCAAAATAACATTAACCAATTCAGGGTAGTTTGAATGCCACAAAGGGTGGTTCTGGGATGATTTATTTCAGGACGGGTTTTTCATCCAGTGCAAATTGCAACTGCTTAGTGATGTACTGAAGAGCTTCCAGCCTGGAAGGACACGCAATGACCAGGTGCGCAGAACCAACACCAGTTTTCTTTAAACTGTGGCAAGTTAATGCAGGGTAAGATCAGGTGGTATTCTCACAAGTTCGATCTTTTTTTACTAATAAAGTATTCTTGGTGATCAACAGCTTCCTTTAGATTGTGCACTGGGCCTGGTCTTGACTAATTTGGCTGCTTGTTATGTGCTGTCCTGACTGTGAACGTACTGCTTACCTGTTCAGCACTAATTTAGGTTTCCAGCAGAGAGCTGAAGAAGTCATATCCTTACTGAAGGACAATGAAGCTGTGGCTGACACCCCTGAAGGAAATGGCATTGTGCTGAATCTTTAGATACAAGACAATAATCATTTGTCTGTAGAAAACAAAAGGATGTTTCTATTACTAATTAGGAAAAGTATTAATGCCCAAGGCTTTACTTCGAGGAAGAGGTGGCCAACAGCAGTGCATTGGCCGCTAAATCTCGTGTTTCATTGAGCAATGATAGAGTTAAGTAACTTCTGTTTGGACCACCAGGCTGAAATCATCATACTTCAGCAACGCGATTCCCGATGACCCAAACTTCTCCATTCAACACAGGCAGCAGTTAGGATTTCCTAGCAAGCACTGCTCAAGATGGCACAGAAGGTAGGTCAAGTCGGAGCTTGGGCCTGACACTAACATACGGCAGCAGCAAGAGGCAGAGACAAGAAAAGGAGAAGGTAGAGGGAATCTGTCACGCATTTTTAAGGAAAAGAGACAGCATACTCCCTATGGACCGGACAAAAATGTGACAGAGTGTGCTCTGTTGCTGGCCAGCAAACAGGTAGAGTTGCGCAGAATACAAGGAGAAAGAAAGGAGAGTCTGTTGGAGATGCTTGTTCATCTGACATTTGCATGGGCAAGTGGAAAACCTGAGACGAGGACCAGTCCTAAAATGAAGCTGTGGGTTTCTCCACGCAGGCTTTCCACATACTCTAAGGGAAGCACTGCTTGACACATGGAAAGGAATTTTGTCATGTTTTGGGACTAAAGTTTGCAAACATGATTGTCAAATATCATAAAAGGGCACTTTTTTGCTTTCAGGAATAGCAGTCAGCATAGAAGTTTTAGGTAAGAAATATAGACTATTGGCCTCTGATGGGGGTGGGGGGAGAAACTGAACTACAGCTAAACATCAGATTCCCAGACACTAAAGTTAACAACCTGATTTTCAAGATGCTGAGTTCAGTCAATTATATATAATTTTCCTATGCTTGATGTTCACTTTAACTGAGTATAGCTATGCTAATTATAACCTCACTGCACTCTCACTCTCCATGGGGCTCCTAGTTTGCATAGGGCCACATTTTAATTAAAGAGAATGTTTTCTTCTGTGCCACTGATACCCATCCAGACCTCCTTGCAGAGTTTCCTCTGATCCAACTGTGTACATATACAACAAATGGGTGCAAAGGGGTAAAGTAGCTGCAGCTCTAATGTGATGGAAAAGAAAACTTTGGCCTCTCTTGCTTGCAGGTTGCCTCCTTTTTTTACTTCAACTTTCAGACCATTGTGAACACTGGAATTGATAATGTTTGCTGCCTCTGCTTTTTTCTTTTTTCTAGAATCATGCTGTAATAACATTGAGACTTCTACAGAAGTCTTCACAAAATTCAGGTGGTGAGAGATACTTATATTATTTGACAAAACTAAAGTAAGAATAGGAAAACGCCTTCTTCCTCAGACCTCAAGATTTCACTGAAAGAAATTTGCATTTGGTATTTTCCTTACATGAATTGGGCTTTTGGGCATAGATCCAACAGGACAGATGAAAAGTGAATTATTTCCGTTCACCTTGCGATATTCAAAACATAAGGTGCTGTCATGAAGAATGTGTATGGGACCTTAACTGGAATAACAATAATAAGCCCTTTTCCTTCTATTCCCAGGTATCAGAGAAATAATACTAGAGATAACATGAAAAATATTCTTATGTTAACATTTCATTGAAAGATTTTGTACATTCAACAGGAATTTGAAAAACTTATTTCCTGTTTGTATCTTAATTCAAAATAATAACCTAATTAAATTTCTGCAAATTATAATCTACGTTTCTGTAAATTGCAATCAAGAGAAAACAGTTCATACTCTAAAAAGTTAAAATGCTGTAGGCAAATCCCTTCTGCACACAAAGGTCTCTTGCCCTAACTCTATCATTTTGTATTTCAGGTCAAAAATACATGATCTTGGAGGTGTGCTACAGTATCCTCCGTGTCAAAAAGATCGGCACTAAGCTGCTCAATGATCATACAGAAACAGTTCAATTAACCAGATGTCACTGGCCTAGGTGACATGGTTATCATCTTCCCCCTTGCAGCAGCAAGTCTACTAGTGGAAAAATTGCTGCCTCCTCAGTTCCTCCAAATTGTTTATCTATATGCAATGTTTCCATTTTCCTTACAATACAGCGGTAGCTACATACCGCCCCACTATAAAATGTGTGTTTCTGCTTCACTCAATCTCATTTGGTGAAGCTGAGGAACAAGCTGGCAGAATTGGGAACCTCTGGAGGACACGCAACAGCGAGCACTGAGGCACGGGACACCCCTGCCTTGGCAGGGCAGTAGCAGGGTCTAAGCCTGCCCTTTCCCAGTCCTGCTAGTCCATCCTTGGCTATTCTCATGGATGCTGCCAGCGCATTACTACTGTCATTCTAACATTAAAGCAAAATCATTCTAAGTGAGAGCAAGCTGTAATTCACTGCAACTATTTTTCGTCAGAATATAAGACGTGGGTGATTCAGCATCCATGCCCTTTTACAATCCCAAATTGTCATCAGTTCCAGCAGAGGCACTAGCACTGTGCCAAGATGGCACTGCAGAGCGTTCGCTGTGAGTGATCAAGTATTAGGAAGATGAAAGCATTTGAACAACTTCTGCTAAGAACACACAAAAAATGGTTGAGCCCGGAAAATGGCCAAAGATCAGTACAGAAAATATGACATTAAAGAAGTTACTAATTGAAAAAGACTGTTAGAATAATATAGCGTCTATTCTTAAACAGAGTAGGTCACCGTCAGCTTCATTTGCCTTTTTACTGGGGTAAACGCAAGGACCTCAGATGTGTGTGACAACTGTGAAGAAACAAAGAATTCAGGGCATATATCTTGTTTATATTTTAAGAGTTTTCTTGAGAGACTTGAATGCCCACATATGAGTAATGCCCATTATTATTATTATGTGTGTATATGATTACCAAGAGGTTGTGACCTTTTCTTCCAGGCACTAAGTTTTCTACACAGATATACAACTTGTCAAACAGCCTTTCTAGTGCAATGTGAGCACCAAGGCAAGAATATATATATCACTTACTGTCTTGATCCAAACCTTTGAAGCCTTACTTTGCTTCGGTTGGCTCAGATCACTAGTTAGAAATCTTTCTCAAAAAAAAAGTATACTCTTATTAAGAACAGCCAAACTAAGAAACTGGGTTCAAAGTACTTCTGGTTTCCAGGGAACACCAGTATTGACTGCAATGAGAAGTTCAGAGATGGAGACTCAGACTTCCTCCGCAAGGAGCGAACGAGGCAGGAGCCAGAGGAGGAGGGACAGAGACTAACTGAGGAAGTGAATAGTACTGAGATGGAGAACCAGAGCTGGGACAGGCTGGAAATGAGACAGAAGGGATAATTCGGATTGTGGCTAGGAATTTGAGATACTCAGCGTTATTCTTCTAGTATCACAGCAAGAACCTCTGAATCCAGCTCACAGAAGACCCATTCCTATTCAGTCCTGGGCCACAGGCTATAAACAACCTACCCCAAAATAGCCTGTTCTGTTCACAAAGGTCTGTGCCACATCAACACCAGTAAATAAAATTCACCAAGGAACATTGTCTTACCGTGAGGCCAACATGCACAGCCTGTCCAGACAACTCTCTGGACAACTCTCTCCTCCAAAATAGGGTGGCTACATCCAAGAAGCTGCTGATGGGTCTTGTCCTTAGCCTCAGCTACCACCTGTCCGTGTCTAGAAACTGCTTGGAAGACAGATATTTTTGGCCCCAAGGAAAAAAAGCAGTGACAAAAAACCTTATGCTAACAATTTAACGGAAAATAATAAAATCTGTAGATTGGAAAATAACAGTATCTATGGATCTGTGGACAATATTAAGATCTGTGCACTGCATGGTTTTGTTTACTAGTATAGATGTAGCCTAAGTCCTTATTTACAGTCTGGTTGAAAACATATCTGTCATTTCTAATTTAAAAGAAAAAAAGGAAAGGAGAAAGGGAAAGGAGAAAGGGAAAGGAGAAAGAGAGAGAAAGAGCTAAAGAAAGAAAAAGGAAGAAAAAGGAGAAAAAAGGAAGAAAAAGGAAGAAAAAGGAAGAACAAAAAAAGAGCTCAGAGAAGCAATCTGAAAAACAAATCAACACAAAATCTGTGTTGAAAATATACTAAGGCAGTGGAACCTGTGCATACCTTCAGATGAAGAAGAGTTCATCTCAAACTGCTGTGAGGGACACAAATATCACACAAATATCTAGCTACTGGCCCTGTAAAAACAAAAAAAAGGAAGTTTTGCGAAACTGGGTATGAACAAAATACTTCTCCTTTTAGAGTTAATAACATTGTTATTTGGACTTAAATCTGGGAGGCATGAGGAGAAAAAACAACTTTTGGAAATTTAGTGAGTAGCTATTGAAAAAATATTAACTCTTCACTTTGCAATCAATCTAACCTAACACTGCAGATCTTGGAGTGCTGGAAGCTGGAACCTCACGCAGTACTGCTGAGAGGCAGCTCTGCCGCCCCAACATTTGACTGCTTGGTTCTTGTGGCTTCGCAATGGGACTTGCAGCTGCACAACTGGGAATTAATACAGGTTACAAGAGTGAGTTTTAGTCTGGATTGGTTCTTTGCTCCCCTTCACTACGTGTTCGTACAAACGTTTCCGGGAGCTTAGCGGTGGGGAGTGAGGATCCGTCAGCCCAGCTCAGGACTGGCTCTTCCCATGTCGGCATTGACGTAAATCCCTCTGGGACCACAGGGCAAAGGCAGGCAGCCAAAGCCCTCTCAACAGTGCCCTTGTGCAGGCAGCTGCACATACAACGCTGGCAACGTCAGCCCGCGTTTGTGGTGCCGTCACCGGTAAGTTTGTAGAAACCTTAATAAGAGTAATCAGAAGTTCCGGAAGACCTTTGGGAGCTACCACAGTACAAAGAAAAATAATATTTTGATCTCTCTCTTACTTAATTTCTCACTTTTGGATTCTAATATCACTGCTGAAATAGGATAGTATCACAGGCCAGAATTGGTACTAAGGGAAATTAATTTATGACTGAACGTGAGTAATTCAAGATGTGTCCTACTTTCAGCTTCCCCCCCAAAAAAGTGGATTGCATCCCCCAGTTGCCCTCCCCTCGCCGCACTCCCGGCATATGTACAGAGACAGCTCAGGTTTGGCAAGGTTTGGCCCTATTCTCCAGAAGGGCACTTTCTTACTACCTGTAGTGCCTCTGCAGCACAGCTCACAGATAATTACTGCCTCATCAGGTTTCCAAAATGTTCCCCATCCATCTTACCCATTCTTTTCACCAGCTATTGTCAGGAGCTTTACATATTTGATAGCGTAATCTTCCTTTGCTTATTATTTGTTTTTATTATTATTGTACCATTATAATCTCATTATAGTCTTTTCTAGTTTCAATTATTGTATTTATTTTTTACTGAGTCACTGTAATTGCTTTTAGTTTTTAATAATGTTTAAAATTTCCACTCTCTGAAGCACACATTATCATTCCCATTATAAAATTCAGTTAAGAGGTTGTCAACTATCTTGGTTTGCACTAGTCTTGGATTGATCTTTTTGCAATGCATGATGCATGGAACCTGCCTTGCCGATGCCTCCAGCCTACAAAGGTAGATTCACTTCTAAACAACAGGCTCATCAGCATATAAGAACTTATAGGAGAAGTGGTCTTCATATTTGTATGGAAGAGAAATATTTTATAAAATCCTTAAAGCCTAGGAGCATTATGAAATTATTTTCCAATCCATCCAACTGTGGGAATTACTGATTTTCCACTCTGGGTGTGCTTGGTAAAACTACAATTTTATGACAAGACTCTGAACTTTTGTGACTGAGTGACCATTAAGCTTACAAAACATAATCACATCAATAAAGTGTAAGAAAGTAACTCCCCTCTGACAGAAAATAAGACGACATTCTTCTCATTTCCTAATTATTTCTCTCAAACGTGAGATTAAGTGTATATCCACCAATCACACACACAAGCCCAGAGAAAAACTAAGTAAATAAGATCTGAAAATCAATCCTGAAATGTTTTCCTGCACAGGAATCCTGTAACCTGTCAGAAACCCACTTAAAATCAGTACAGCTTTACTCAGTTGCATGGATTGTCCTTGAGAAATGTTTGCAGAAGCGTAGATTCAAATTCTAATGATGCAGTTACTTAGTTAACAGAGATACCTTTGCTATCATATCTGATTAAATTAATTTACATGTTTCTGATTTACCAGGATTGATGTTTTCCTAGAAATAGAACTAAATGCAACTAAAATGCATTGATATTGTAATATAGTTAGTTGGGTTTTTTTTAAAAAAAAAAGCTCAATTACCCTCTTGTGTAGGCAAGGCATTTATGTAGTAAAAATACTTTTAAAAAATTAGGGCTTCCTTTTTTAAAATAACTTTGGACCTGAATTCATCAACAACTTGGCAACAACCTGAGCCCTTCTTCATCTAGGAACATTATTTAAAGATTTGCATAAGTCCCACTGTAACAGTGACAGAATTTTTATATGCAACAGGAAAAATATTGCACTACTCTGCTCAGGAAACGCTTTTCAATGTTTTGAGAAACATGCCTCAGCACTTAATCCCATGCAAGTCGCATTCATCATACACATCATAAGCGTGTAGTATTTGCATACTTCTAAAATTTTACTTTGAATCCAGCAATTAGATGCTTTAGGACACAGCACATGCATTTACTTGTGTGCAAAACTAGATCAGAAAAGTTTTTGAGTATTTTGTGATACTGGATCACTGGAAGGGGGGAGGATGGCTCTAGTGGGTGGGTGTACTTCTCAGCAAGGCATGGCTTGACATCCTGTTATTCCGTATTGCACTTAACATCCAGATTCATTCAGAGGTACTGCTATGAAACTGCTCTTCAGCTTGTTCATCTGCATAACTAATGATCACTTTAGAGATAGAGAGATCCATCCACGATAACATTAAGATAAAAGTTAAAAGCTCTGAAGTTACAGACAGCTGGGAATAAGATATAGTAATTTAAGTGTAATTTTCGGGAGAATATGCAGGCTACATTGTACAGGTAACAGGGTGTGGTAAAGAAAGCATTTCAGCCTTAATTACCGGAAAAGCAACTCACATACAGCTCACTGTTTCACAAAGAGCTGGAAAGGATCATTAAATCATCTAGTTTAGTCTCCATTTCTCCCCAGGCATCTACATTTTACATAAAAACTCCTGTCAATTGGTTGTCTAAAGCGTAACCTTTTAAAGAGGCACACATCAGGTCTGTGTTGTGATCTTATTGACAGCAGCATCCGCGTCTTGGCCATTGAAATGCCAATGCTCAAAGTATTTGCAGAAAAATTACACACAATAAAAATGAAAAAAATTGGTGTAGATGGAATAACAAAGAGAGGGGAAAGGGAATTCAGTATTTTTAAAGTTTAGTGCTTACCTCACTACAGCTAATATCTAATCTTATATTTAGCAAAATTGGCAAACAGCAATTACATTCTTAAAGGCAATCAGTGCATGCACCCAGCTACATAAGTAAATAAGTAAAGCGGCACAGATGATGATCTTTAGATTTATGTGAAGTGCATTAGCAAGGTATTTGAATGATAAGTATCCTGCAAATTCCCATAAACCAAGGTCAGAAAGGCTAAGGAGCCTGGTGTTCAAAAGGGTTATCATTTGGCTAGATATCATAGTGCATGTCTCATGCATATTCTAGAAATACACCTCTGACTCGACAGGCCTGGCCTCTCTGAGCTGAAAGCGTCAACCCAAAATTCCTCATGTATGACAGATACGAGACAAAACAGACCTGAGTGGGAGCTGTTCAGAGATGAAGAATTTGCCATGGGAAGTCGATGTTCCACTGGCCATTTCCATCACCATCCTCACCATGGAAAAAATTTGCCTTATATGCAGTCTGTCTGGGTTCTTGTTCTACTTTTCTCAGCTAAATTGAAGAACTTTGTATTAGATGATGCTTTCACTCTGGAGTGATGCTCATGTGGTTCAACCAAAATACATCTCTGTTTCCGAAAAGCCAAAGATCAAGCTCTAAGTCTGACTGTGAGGCATTTTACCTAGATCTTACTGAGGTTTTTTTCTCTTTTCTGCATGCCCACATGTTTTTCCAAGATCACTTAAAAAATGGAAGCAAGAAAACTGTAATATTTTAATATTGATTTCAAGAACATAATGTATAATGCTGAAACCCTCTTCCTGTTCTCTAGTCCTCTCTTTAAATACCATATCAATAAGTTAGCCCTTCAACACCCAGCACAATCTTAAAACAATGTCTTGTGTTCCTTGTCCAGCATCACAGAAGAGAAAAAGTTGAAACTTCCAAGAACATATTCTCTGCTATTCTAGTATTGTGACCCTCCTTTGTTGGTCCCAATGGGCTATTTCATTTTCCCCTAAACCAAAACGATTTTGTTGGAAGGTGTCTAGCTTACTAGACACAAATGAGATTGATTTATACTACTGTCTGCTCTAATAGCTATTCTTGGTGTTCTAATGGGTTGTTTCAGATACAAGTTTTAGAAGATTTTTTTTCATATTTACCTCCAGTTTAGTGCTGAATAGGCTTGAACCTGGTTCCACTTGTTGCACAGCCATTCCACAAACAGCCCTGTTTCACTGCCGTCACAACAACCTTTTGAGATCTGTCTTTCAACCAGTGTCCAGCCCATTAAGTCTGTGTTCTGCTATAATGGAGTAATGGTTTTAAAATGATCTGCATCAAGTCAAACAGCTTACAGCATTCTATACACATTTGGCTGAAATTAACTGAAACCTTGAAGCAAATTTCTGTTGGCAAGACCTACTCTCATAAAAACATGTTAAAATCCATTAGAGTCTAAACCTGTAACTGCTTACTAACAAAAAAAGATGAGACAGGACTCAGTTTTTATATTAAATGAAACGAATTTGTTTCTGGAATCATTCTGATTGTTACTTTGAATACTGGTATAATATGACACTTACACTTATAGAGTTTTCTCAGTTATCCCTGAATTATTCTAGTATTAACAATGAACCAGAAAACTTTCTCAAACAACTGGTTCAAACTCTTGGATGTAAATGACCTGACTCTACAGATACTAACATTATTCATAGATACCACTGGCACAGAAAGTCTAACTGACTTGCATAATACAAGGCCTTCAACCTGAAAAGTCAAATACAGAATAGAAATATTTATTGAAACCCTCTAATTTCTTTTATCATCAATACTGTAACTTTCTTCAAGTATAATGGGTTTACTCCTCTATTAAATTTTCTTTGTTCTTAATTTATTTAAAATCCTCCATTATACTTTGTTCTGCCAATTATATTTTTCACTAATGCCCTTGAGGGAACACACTTTTAAGTGCTTTGCTGTATCAGGTCCTCATCAAGGAAGGAGTCAGGCCTACAGAAACTTTCCTATCTGTGATGGCAGAAAGCCCAGGAGCCAGCTCCATATCATTTCAATCTACACAACCATATTTGGAAATAATCTTTGCATTTATTAACCAACCTGAGGTGATCCTGAGCAAAGACAAACTCATTGAACTCTAAAATATTACATTAATAAATTCCCTAGAAGCATTAGTGAACATCCCAGGCAGAAGATAAAGCTACTTTTGGATGGCAAACGAATAGTCAGACCTAAAATTCAATAGAGAATTTAAAAAAAAAAAAAAAAAAAAAATTTGAAGTAAATGCTTCAGACCTCAAGAAGTTAGAATTTGGATATAGTTTCTTCAGGCCCCTTCATTTCAAAAAAACTAACTACCACACGTATGCTGAAAAAAAGTTGATTAGGTTTTAATATTAAGAAATCTGCAGAAGAAAAAGTCCTAGATGGAAGGTAATTATGCAGCCTTTACTATATGCATATATGGCCTTTAATTAATTTGCATAAAATACTTAATATTCAAAATCATCATTGTAGCAATATACCTAACTGGATTTGTATATTTTGTATGACATAAGAAAACAGAGTCATTAAACTCCTACAGGTTTACTTCTCAGTGTGTAATTTGAATGTGAACATATTAAATTAAAAACACTTAAGTATTGAAAACAAGGATTATCACTTAATCAATAACAATCCATAACTGAATATATAACTGACTTCTTAAAATTGAGCTTTTAAACCAGGACTTCCTTCTTATGTTTCCAATTCACATAGCTTAAAAAGGATTAATTTGTTGGGGCTGCTGTGTTAGCCTATGCCATTCGCTTTTCAACTAGTATCAGAAACAGAGGCAAATGTTTAATGAAATTTAAAAAAAGTTTTAATTTGGGATTAACTACAGGACAAACGTTCTTGCGATCTATGAACTCTGATCACATTTTCTTACCTCTGAAAGAGGAAATTTCAATGCACTCACATCACACATGAGGAAAGGACTTTGAAAGAAAGAGTACAAGGCAAGATTTACCTTTTCCCAAAAGATTTAGAAAAAATGGTCAACGGTCAAGAAACGATTTCAACATTTTTTTCTTGGAAAAGAGAAATCTCAAATCAAGCACTAGTTTCCAGATACATAAAATGCCATTGCAAAAAGAGATAACAATCATCTATTCTCCATGTCCATGGCGGACTGAACAATAACATTACGTTTAAAGTTGCAACAGGGTACATTCAGTTTGAAATATTTTGCACAGTATCTAACAGTAAGACTAATCAAACACAGACCTACATTGCTTCAGAAAGTCATGGAACCTGTCATAGGCTGCACAACCATCAGGAATGACCTCCAGATAGGCATAAACAGAGCTTGCGTTGCACCAGGGGAAGAGACTACATGATCTGTTCAAATCCTCCTCCAGACCTAGAGGTCTTCTGTGATTATTTGAATGAGTTAAAATGGAAAAGTACATGAAAAACCTGTGGACATCAAATCAGATAGATAGATACAATTACAATGAAAAATGCAGTTTTGTACTGGATTAAACAACATGCCTTTAGGCAGAACTCTTGCATATACCACATTCTCCAAAAAGTCAAAATTATTGTAGAATTATTTCATTAAACTATATGCAGAATTAGTCATCAATTCCATAAGAAATTATGCGTATAGACAGACTGTGTTATAAGTTACCAGTTATCATCCACAAGGGAGATATCAAATGTTACAATACAGAACATGCTCGTGAAGACACAAAGATGCTACTCAACTGTACCAGAGAGCCTAAATTATGGACAAGCCTTATGATCATCAAAGAACTTAGGAAATGCCGATCCAGGATACTTGGAAAGGAAGAATATTTCTGAAAAACAAATCCCTGGCAACAGGAATTGCTTGTGTTAGAGAAGACATGCTGCTTGTGGGAGTCTGGAAACTCAGTCTAAAGAGCAACAGCACTGTGGTGGACAGGGCACAAATAGAAAATACAGTGAAGTTGAAAGAATGGATGCAAATTCCATCCTTAACTTTATTGCCCACGCACGAAAAAAACAAACAAACAAACAAAAAACCCGAACAACAACAACAAAAAACATATCTTTGTTTCTGTTGCAAAAAGAGCTGACTCTTGGCACTCCCATCCCATCCTATTCATACAGCTTGAGAGACAAAATTCAAGAATTAATGTGCTGTGCCCACATGCCCAATGCCAGGAGAAAACAGAGAGGAACAAAACACCTAAATACTTGTACTGGAAGCTAAACTTCACAGGTTCTCCTAGAATGCTCAAGGTTAAGCCTTGGCTAACATCAGATTCCTTGAATGGGAAAAGAAATATTTATGGTACAGTATTTATACCTTAGTCAAAAGATCCAACAGGAAGGCAACAAAATTCAAGTTAAATAACAACACAGTTTTGTAGGAAGCCATATGTCTTCTAAAATGCCAAGCAAAGGTGTCAATGACAGTTAAGGATGCTCTGCAGTTTACTGTGGAGAGTAATTTTTCAATAACTTGCATGACGATATGCTAAAAGATTTTTTCAGAGAAATCAGCCGAGCATTACACAATGTCAAATAGCTAGGAATCTGCTAGCCCCAAAGACTACATTACTCAAGTGAATATCAACCTAGGAAGTGTTTCTTACATGGTTAAAAAAAAGAGAGAAAGAAAAATGCAGGTAAGTTATAAAGAACAAAATTAGAAGATCAAAAAAAACAGGCAATAATAAGTGCATAAAATCCTATAGGGTACTGCAAAATATTAGGCATGGAAATCAACAAAATATCTAATAAAGTGATAAAGCTGCCAAATAAAAAAAGAAAGGGATGAAAAGAACTACCAACAAGGGAGAAGACTGGAGTTATTGACTATGCTGAGTTATGAAAGGCCCTAAGGAAAAGGAAAACACAAAACATCAGAGAATATATCTGTGATCTGTGATGCTCCTGAGTTACAACTCAACAAAACAAAAATAATGAAATGGCATAGGATGTCTTCCTCAAGGACTTAAACAGTGGAGTTTCAAAAGAAGAAAGATAACTATAGCCTCCCCACACATAAATTACTTGAGTAAACAAGTAAGAGACCAGCTCTAGCAGAAAACAATGAATGCAGCCCAGCAACTATTGCTTGTAATGATTTCCAACAGAGTACTATCTTCATGGCTACAAGGTTGAGATTTTGAAGATCTCCACCCTAAGACCAAAATCTGCCTTTCACTATGAAGGTGAATCTCACACCAATTAAAAGGACAAGCAATCAAATCTATCTCAGAGTTTACCCTTTCTTGAATTTTAATTCCAGTAACACAAAGTCCAACCAAAACCAAAAAATCATAGAATCATAGAATGGTTTGGGTTAGAAGGGACCTTCAGATATCATCTAATCCGACCCCTTTGCCATGGGCAGGGACATCTTTCACTAGATCAGGCTGCTCAAAGCCCCATACAACCTGACTTTGAACACTTCCAATGATGGGTCATCCACAACTTCTCTTCTTCTAGTGTCTCACCATTCTCATTGTAAAAAATTTCTTCCTTATGTCCAATCTAAATCTACCCTCTTTGACAGTGCCCCTTGCCCTGTCACTACAGGCCTTGGTAAAAAGTCTTTCTCTGTCTTTCTTATAAGCCCCCTTTATGTATTAAATGAAGTATGATGCAATCTATTTTCTTTCAAGTTAACACAAGAAATGGAAAGACAATCATATTGAAGGTTTACAATCTGCCCCCCATGAAAAAGCAAGCAAAATAAAATACTATTATCTCCTTCAAAACCATTTTCTCTGCCTATCCAGGCTCATGTGCCTTCATTAGCATCTTGAGCTCATAGTTATGAAGAAGCGTGTCTCAGCATGGGAGGCTCCCTCACAGAGCCAGTCTCTCTGAAGTGGTAGAAAGTATCCGAAGAGTCCCTGTCTGATGGCCTGCCTAAAGAAGCTGTCTCATTTGGATGATACCGAGACACCTGTGTTTGCACAGATAGAAGTAGATATCTTAAACACCATCCAACAGCCTACTTCTTATTGGACATCAAAGCATTCTGTGCCTTTGAGGAGCACCATTCATTGCCATTGTATCCAAAATCCAAAAAGTTTCTGAATCAGATAGATTATCTCATTCCCTGTAGCAACAATGATATTCAGAATACCGCTGAAGAATCTGAAAAGAAAAACCTACAAATTGGGGTTTTGGGGTCTCCCACCACCACCACCGGAAGAACAGCAAGGCTTCGAGTGACGATTTGTGTTTCTTCAGATCAACATCTTTCCTTCATTAGCGCCCCCATCCCCATCAATTCCTCTAGAGAATGTTTAAAAGCGACTGTCATTAAATAAAGTTATCAACTGATTTTGTTAAATACTTAACACAGCAGGTCTTCAATGAAATAAGCATAAAAAATTGTCCATAGCAAAGAAAAAGAGAAGTATCTTGCTTATTGTATGGCAGGTCTCTATAAGTTGTTGAAGTGTATTTAATGTTACAAACTGAAGTAAAGGCAACTGCCTCATTGCCATCCTGCAGCCCAGAGAAAAAGTTCAGAGTAAATTCCCAATATCCTGAGTGCCAGCAATCTCTTCACCACACCAAAACCAAACAGGCTTCCCCCATCCTAACTTTGACTATTTGAGCTTTGACTTTTTCACTCCCCATAAACCTCTCCAGAAGTACAGCATAGGCATATCATTCACTGAGCCACTTGAACAATTTATCCACAGTTTTAATCTTTGAAAACCTGACTACCCCTTTCAGCAGTAGTAAGTCATCTTGAAACTGGTTTCACTGAAGGAAGGTTCATTTCTAAAACAGAAGGTGAGATCAGGAATCCTGCGGGAATTTCATTGTGTCATCAGTGATTACAAAGTTTGCCTCCTTGACCCAAGCTCCTCTGTTCGGTGCACGTGCCTGCAAGACAGACGGTCCTCAGCGCTGCAGGTAATGCACTGCGTGCTCCTGCCTGCAACCTGCCAGTCCTGCCAGGCAGAACAGGGGTAGATGGAGGTCAGCCTCCTCGCCGTCTTCGCAGCGTTTGGCAGTCCAGAACATACAGAGCTCTCGTTGCTGCGCAAAATACTTCAAGAACCGCAATTGTGCGTTGCTCCAGAAGGTGACACTCCACTTTGTGAGATGTAATTTGTTCCACGAAGAGCATATTCTTTATTCTTAGACAGCAGGCTATGCCTTTCCAGTTATGGCCCTGGCAGACTGCACCACATAAGCATGTTCAAAAGAATCACAGGGAAAAGAAGTTTTTATTTTCTGCATTAGCTAGCAACAAGTGTACTTCTGCACTTTAATATTTTCCTATTTCTGAAGCACTTTGTAAACATCATTAAGCACTCACTACTCTCCTCTGAGCTAAGCAAGTATTACCAGCAGTAATGTACTAACCACTGGTATATACCACCCCACCACTGGGTTAGGAAAATGATTAAAGACCAAAGCAAAAGCCCTCGAAGCTAGAAGATAAGTCTTCAGTGAAAATGAAATAGATACTTTACTGTTCAGATGGTCAAATGCACAATACCTGTCACCAGACTAATTTGGACAGATACTAACAAAATGAATGTCCTGCTAAAGAGGAGGCTTAGAATACAGTGCATTTGTTTACTGTGTCTTCTTACTATTACAGTTTCCATAGAAACAGGAGAGAGTTAGAAAATTTCTGCACTGGGCAACAAATTCTAATGATCTTTTTTAAAGAATCGTTATAATATATATTTAGTGCAAATAGAATACATCAGCAAGATTTATACTCAGGTATATGAAACACGGATCACTAGTCCTAATGCAGGGGTGCTGTACATGATTTCTATGTCTTTACAGCATCAAGAGAAAGGACACTTCCTTTAACACACATTAGTAACAGTCCACGCCATGCTGGTCCTTCCTCTTCAGGCTTTTCAATTTCATATCCCTTCCTCCAACTGCCCTCCAAACAAACAGGGGAGCAAAAAGTACTGAAGCATTTTCAAAACATACTTCCCTTTCCCTGAAGCTTATGTGATATCTTATCCCTTACATTTATAATCACCTACAGCTTAACCATGATGTAATTTCTTATGCCTTGTGGGCTGATTTCTGTGACTCACAATTTCCAAATATATTTGTGAAGGTGGTTCATGAATTAAACTTCTGTCAGCTGAAACCTCCAGCATTGTTCTGCCCATGTTCAGTATGGAGGCTCCTGCCTCACAAGAAGTTTTAATGGTACAGTACAGAGGATCAGTCCTTGGTTTATAAAGGACACTCAAAAAGACATTATATAAGGTAAGAAAGACTGCAAATGCCCCCATGGCTTTTTGTCATGCCATCATAATTCTTTGGTAAGTTTAGGTTTCCTATATATACCACTGAAAATCTTCAGATGATTCATCCCCAGGGTTTGCTGTCAGATGAGCACAGTTGTGAGTTATGCTTCTCGTAGTTTCCGTGGTACTGTACTCTTCCCCATCGCTTCTTCCCTGATTTTAAGACATGTCCAGATAGGACCTGGGGGACAGCACCCTTGGTCAACTACAAATTCACATTTCCTCACTTAAGCATTTAGCTACCTATGTCTAGCAAACCAACATATTTTAATAAAATTAATATAATCTACAAGTGACAACATGCGTCTAATCTTATAGAATCACTTTCACAGACGTATACTGAAATACCACCTTCCTTTATGGTGAAACATCTTCACCTTCTTCTTCTCTGCCCCTTCCCTGCCCCAATGATCTTTGCTCCAAGAAGGATAAGCTAATAGCACAGTTTTTGCTGTTCCTGGGCTCTTCATCTGAATTTCCCTGCTCAACAGCATCACTCCTCTCAGCTGGCAGTTTGGGAGAGATTCTCTGGAGATACTGCTGGTATCTTATCCAATGCAGAGTCATTTGAGACAACTAAACCACATGCGTGGAAGCATTTGCTACAGTTTAATCTCAAGTGCAGAGGGTGCAGCACTGCCTCTGGTAATATACTTCTACAATAAGCACCACTAACAGCTTTGGGGATCACATGCATTATTGGTGCAGAAGTGTTTGATATTTCCCATTGTGACAGAAAGGAGACAAGTGGTTAAATAACTGCCTGTTGTGCACGACTGTAGATATTAGCAGCTGTTATTTATAGTGCCTATTATGTTATAGTATCCCAAAAGACAGGAGAACCACGTCATACAGCATTACTACAAATAAAATCATTCTAGCACAGAAAAAACATTTTAAGCATCAAGAATATCGCTGTAGTTTATCTTTAAACGGAAAGCATGAACAGCTGAGATGTTTTGATAACAAAATGTATGTTTTAGTACTCCCACCCCCCTGCTAATACAAGAATTCTCCTCTATCCTTCCAGTTGCAGGGAATGATGAGGAAAGAAACAGGAAGAGCCAGCAGATCAATACCTGGCTCCGAGCCTGGTGTCACCAGCAAAATTTTGGGTTTTTTGATCATGGCTTGGTCTACAGGACACCAGGCCTGCTGGCGACAGACAGGGTACACCTGTCTCAAAGGGGGAAGAGGATCTGCGTGCAGGAGTTCGCAAGGCTCATTAAAAGAGCTTTAAACTAGATTTGAAGGGGGAAAGGGATAAAACCAGGCTGGCTAGAGATAAGCTTGGGGGCGGCACGCCAATGTTTGAGGGATAGTGTGCTACGAGGTCCTTCTGTCTGCCGTCTCAGCGGAGGTAGGGGATGGAGATCCATGCAGCAGCAAAGATGCAAGTGAACTCAGGGGAAAAAAGAGAATTTATGACCTTTGGAAGAAGGGGCAGGCAACTCAGGAGGACTACAAGGATGTCGTGAGGTTATGCAGGGAGAAAATTACAAAGGCCAAAACCCAGCTAGAACTTAATCTGGCTACCGCCCTAAAAGACAATTAAAAATGTTTCTATAAATACATTAGCAACAAAAGGAGGGCTAAGGACAATCTCCATCCTTTATTGGATGTGGGGGGAAACACAGTGACAAAGGATGAGGAAAAGGCTGAGGTGCTTAATGCCTTCTTTGCCTCAGTCTTTAACAGTAAGACCAGTTGTTCTCCGGGTACCCAACCCCCTGGGCTGGAAGACAGGGACAGGAGCAGAATGAAGCCCCCATAACCCAAGGGGAAATGGTTAGTGACCTGCTACACCACTCAGACATGCACAAGTCTATTGGGCCGGATGGGATCCACCCAAGGGTACTGAGGGAGCTGGCAGAAGCAGTCCTAGCTAACCGGGGAGGTCCTAGTTGGCTGGAGGTTAGCAGATGTGACACACATCTACAAGAAGAGCCTGAAGGAGGATCCAGGGAACTACAGGCCTGTCAGTCTGACCTCAGTGCCAGGGAAGGTTATGGAGCAGATCATCTTGAGTGCCATGATGTGGCACGTACAGGGCAACCGGGTGATCAGGCTCATTCAGCATTGGTTTATGAAAGGCAGGTCCT
>NW_009232613.1:0-1886 GCF_000690835.1 Fulmarus glacialis
CTGTCCATGTTACTGACAAAGATGTTAAAGAGCACCAGCCCCAGTACCAGCCCCTGAGGAATGCCATTCATCACTGGTCTCCACTTGGACATCGAGCCGTTGACCGCAACTCTTAAAGTGCGATCATCCAGCCAATCCCTTATGCACCAAGTGGTCCATCCGTCATATACATGTCTCTCCAATTTAGAGACAAGGACGTTGGGCAGGACAGCATCAAATGCTTTGTACAAGTCCAGGTAGATGACGTCAGTTGCTCTTCCCTTATCCAGCAATGCTGTAACCCCGTCATAGAAGGCCACCAAATTTGTCAAGCACACTTTGCCAAGCCATGTTGGCCGTCACCAATCACTTCCTTATTTTCCATGTGCCTTAGCACAGTTTCCAGGAGGATCTTGCTGGGCGCCGAGGTAAGACTGACTGGCCTGTAGTTCCCCGGGTCTTCCTTTTTTCCCTTTTTAAAAATGGGGGTTATGTTTCCCCTTTTCTAGTCAGTGGGAACTTCACTGGACTGCCACAACTTCTCAAATACGATGGATTGCAACTTAGCAACTTCATCCACCTCAGTTCCCTCAGGACCTGTGGACACATCTCACCAGGTCACGTAGACTTGTGCACCTTCAGGTTCCTTAGATGATCTCGAACCTGATCTTCTCCTGCAGTGGGTGGTTCTTCATTCTCCCAGTCCCTGCCTTTGCCGGCGACTTGGGCGGTGTGGCTTGAGCACTTGCCGGTGAAGACTGAGGCAATAAAGTTGTCGAGTACCTCAGCCTTCTCCATATCCTGGGTAACCAGGTCTCCCATTTCCTTCTGGAGAGGGCCCACATTTTCTCTAGTCTTCCTTTTATCACCGACGTACCTATAAAAGCTTTTCTTGTTGCCCTTGATGTCCGTGGCCAGATTTAATTCTATCAGGGCTTTAGCTTTCCTAATTTAATCCCTGGCTGCTCGGACAATTTCTCTGTATTCCTCCCAGGCTACCTGTCCTTGAATATTAACCAGCTTTCTTGGGCCCCTCTTATATATTATTATATACACGTGTATGCAAAGCAATAGATGTTTTATTACCTGATATGCCTTTGCCTTTAAAAGTCTTTGCAATGATAGCTGTTGGCTGATGTTTGGCCTGGCCAAAGGCTTTGCAAAGTTCCTCCACACTGTGTCCATCAACGATGATAGCATGCCAGCTAAGAACACAAACAGATCAACTGTTTCTAAAGGGTTTTAGCATGTGACACTCTCTGGTAGTTAGTAATAACAATAACAAATACTAACTTCATTCCAATGCAGTGTCTTTTTAAGAGACCCAAAGTATACCAGAAACATGAACCAGCATTCATTTGAGATCATAAAATACCATAGTCCCTTTTTTATAACGCAAAATTCATCACAGAGGTATTAATAGCTACTAGCAAAATTCACAGCCAACAGATAACTAAGTTATCCTACATTTCTTCAGACATAATAGCCATTTTTAATCACAAGAGCAAATCGAACACCTAGAAATCAATTAAAAAACTGACAATGAAAGTTGATTAAAAAAAATGAAAAATAACAAAAATAGTAAAAACGCTCCATCATAATTTGCATGGCTGCTATTGTATCTGACAGAGTTTTTTATCACGGATTTTTGCATCCACATGGAAATAAACATTTCTAAACTAAATGAAAGCCAACACACAAAGAATTTTCTTACTAGTAATGGTTTCCATGCCCTTTTTTCGGGCCTTTTTGTACTGCTATGACAGTACATTTGGTCATACAAACAGTTATAAAATCTGTATTTAATGTGATAAAAACTGCTTTAAGATCCTCTAACAAATGTATCTTTGTAAGCAGTCCTTTTATTTTTCCTCTAAACAAAAAATTCTGCCACTTTTAATATTCCT
>NW_009232613.1:1904-10982 GCF_000690835.1 Fulmarus glacialis
CGACCAATATCAGGCATTATGAAAGACCATCTTTCTTGGTGATGGTACCCTTTAGAGCAGAAAGCTCATTTGAAAAATTCTGAAAAGCAAACAAAACATTCAGTTTCAAATGGAAGACTATACTGAATTTCTTCTAATCACATACCCAAAGGCTTCACAGCGTTTCTGGTAAATTTCAACATGATGCTGCAGAGGGGCAGGGTCACTTTGTCCAAGACGGTTAACATCATCTTTCTTGGTGATGGTACCCTTTAGAGCAGAAAGCTCATTTGAAAAATTCTGAAAAGCAAACAAAACATTCAGTTTCAAATGGAAGACTATACTGAATTTCTTCTAATCACATACCCAAAGGCTTCACAGCGTTTCTGGTAAATTTCAACATGATGCTGCAGAGGGGCAGGGTCACTTTGTCCAAGACGGTTAACATCAAATATAGCAACAAGATTATCAAGTTTGTAAAACCCAGCAAAGGCCATTGCCTCCCAAACAGAGCCTTCAGATAACTCTCCATCTCCAAGCAGACAATACACTCGATAGCTAGAAGAAGAAATTAAAAAAAAAAAAAAAAAAATTTGATGTGCAAGCGCAATTAAATCAAAAGCAAAACCCCTCTAACAATTCATAGTGAGAATTCACTGCTTTTTCTATCCTAAACTCAACTCCCATTGCTCAATGCATTCACCTGAGATAACCTTACGTAACCTTAGAAAAATTAAATTAAAATACTTTTCAGCTGTAACACAGGAAAAAAATGAGAAATACTGTACTCCTTTTCAAACCTTTGTCTCAAAAAATTCAGGTCTTAAGCATCCTATTGCAATGCTTGAATGAACAGGCCCATTAAACACTGTCACTGTGACTCAGCAAGATCACTAACAATGCATGAAAGGTTACTGTCTGCTTCCTCATTCCTACCATATACTCTCTGGAAGGACGACCAATAATTTAATTTCAGGAAACTATAAATTGGGGATGAACTCAACTATGGATTAAAGCACGTCGTATAACCAAATTCAGAATTCAGGAAAAAGATAACCAGCATCATATGACTTTGTAGACTACTCCAAACACTGAAGTTTTTTATTTAGGCAAAACTCAGTTAGCAGGAGTACAGCCTGATTTCTACAGAATTCAGCCGCTGTATTTTTCTTTTATTACCACTCTCTTTTTTTGGATGACAAAGCTTTATAAATGTTTATTACCTATTAAAATTAAAAAAGAATAGTGAATTAGCCTTCAAATATATGATTTTAAAACAAAATAATCAAGATGGCTGTTAATGATTTTTTTTAACTAGACATTAAGCTATAACAGACTTTTGATCTGAATCCCACCTGCCTTCAGCTAAATCTGAACTCCTTCCACATAAGCAGCTCCCCAGTACTGCATGCAAGACCACCTTTTTCTTCTGACATGTAAGGACTGGCTAGATTTTTTCCACACGTAGCATCTGCTAAACTCAATTAAAATCAGCAAGTCATCTTTCACAGAAATGATTTCAAGCTAGTGAAGTGTAGGACACATTAACTGCGCAGCCTATGCTCGAATGTACTAGAACTGTCACATAAAATATATCAACTACATCAGACTATTTTCCTGATTTGCCTTTACACATCTACTGATTTGCCTTTAGACATCTACTTTTCCTGTCCACAAAACAAATGGCAGAAGCAGTCATTTTTGTCTCTATGGAGTCGAGTGCCTTTCTGATAACATTTTGAAGCCCTACTTCTTGATTCAGTGGTGCTATTATTGACCATAATAGTTCCTTATCTAGATACATGTTCTCCTTTATTTGTCATCTGACTTTGAACAGACACATCTCTAGTTTGCATCTTCCTTCTAAGGGGACACATATCAGTCTCAAAACGGCTACCAATTACTCTCTGGAAGTTAGAGGCCGCTCCAACAACTTACTGCCATTTCTGTTCAGGAGCATCACCTTGCAATGCTGCCAGGTTACAAAAGGAACACACATATGCACTAATTCTCGCTAATCTTTAAATCCTTGGTAGTTTCACTGGTAATGGCTTTGTAATTATCAGGCTAGTAATCTACCATTTAAAACCTGAATTTGAAATTAGATTTGGGAATGGAGAATAAAATAAAGGAGGGGTTTTTTTTTCCTGATTGAGATAAGAATATAATTTCTTTTGACAAAATATTCCCATTGAGTGCCTATAATCATGAAATATGAAGATAGAATTACCTGGCTCTGTCAAAGAATTTGCCAGTGTATGCCATTCCACATGCAGCACCAAGACCCTGACCAAGGGATCCAGTAGCCACATCAGTGAATGCTTGTCTCTGAGAATAAAAAGATAACAATTATTTCACCGTTACGAAACAGAGGAACTAAATTCCAGTGCTAGAAGATGGTTCAACATACATCAAAATTCAGTTTCTCAGCCATAACAATATAGTGCAAGTCCCTCCAAATCTTGCCCTGTTCCCCTTCTTTCCCTGCAATGCAGGGAATGATCAGTATCACAAGCTAACTAGGCTCTCTGAGAGGGAATGGTACCTATGGCCCAGGAATTCCTCAGGTATGCCTTGGATGGCAAAAGTTAAGAATTGATGATTTTGTGTTAAAAAGAATCAATTGAAACAACTGGCTGGGAATGGAAAGACCAATGAGGTGACCAAACTGGATATGAACTCTTGAAATACCTCAACGCTTCTTAAAGGATGAGAAAAGCCATGCTGAAACTTTATATAAACCTTTTTTAAATGGAAAATATTGACATACAGGACTGTAGGGGAACTTCACTACAACAATAAAGGTCATTTTTACATGCTCATGCAAACACAGACATTGATTCAGTCGTAAAGCCATAAATATCATCAGCCTTCTTATAAGTCTATCTTGCCTGTACTGTAGCCGGCAACAAAGAATTGCTGCAAAATGCATGCACTTCTTGTTTTACAGAAAACACCATCTTATATCAAAGGTGATATAAGCACTCACTGGTACTGGGTGTCCTTCTAAGACAGAATCAATTTTCCTCAAGTTCAGTAATTCTGCTTCTTGTAGAAAGCCAGCCTCTGCCCAAACAGAATATAAAATTGGTGCTGCATGACCCTAGAGAGAAACATAAATTTTAAGCAAAGCACAAGTTTTACAGTATCCTAGTATCAAAGCAAAATTCTACAAAGCTGACAAACCCTGGAATCAGGTTCTTATGCCCACTAAAAAGGGATCGAGCTATAAAACACTTTTACAACGCAACATTCACACTGATGCTTGTTTCCAAGTCCCCCATGCCCCTGCTTAGAGCACCCCAGATAGCTGACTGCAGTTAAGACAGAAAAAATGCAGCACTCTCAAGGGCTATTTAGGATGTCTTCAAGAAAATCAACTTGGAAGAGTAAGAAGGTCTCCCTCAGCCACGCAGGTCCAATTCCAAAAAGTAGTTTTGGTATCCAAATAAAAACCCTTGATTCAATTTGCTTCGGTACCAGTTTCAAGAACAGAGCACCGTTCACTAAACCAGTAAGCAGATGGATCAACAAGTGTTATCCCATTAGAACTTCTTCAGTACATATGTATTCAAGGTAAGATGCAGCGAGTAACAACAGGCAAAATTTTAAGCTTTTACAGTCAGATCTTTGCGGCCAGGTCCAACTGGACAACTGCAAAGTAGTAGTCATCTTCCACCCATGGAGTCATTAGGAGTCAAAAAAACATGCAGAGGTTTGAAGCCATTTAGCAACTCTGGGCAGAAACCCTGATTAATTAGAAAGAGGTAAAGTAAACGTGAAGAAGCGACTCTCTCTTTTGCTTTACCACCTCAGCATTAGCTGCTTGCTTGTCATCCAGTTACTTATTTCAGAATGGCAATCAGAAGTGGCACCAGTTATTATATCCAATGCAAGGATACACACCATCAGCTATGCACCACTACTGTAAGCCACCACGTGAGGAACTCTGACTCAAAGATGGAACCTGCCTCTCTGGAGTACTTCATCTGCCATTTTTTACATCATTATGTTTTCTGAAGGCCTCTCAACTGCCTTTATGATTGATCACTTCATACGATTGAAATGTCCCTGTGATTTGCAAGGGCACAATGCAAAAGGGGATAGAAACGCTAACGGCCAGTCCAGATTGCAGTTTTACATGTTTTCTGAACCACAGTGGCTTCAGGAGTGGTATTGACTTTAATATCATACTGGCACAGTAGGAATGCAAACTACTCACTAACCTGCCATAACTATTTCATATAATGCTCCCTGAAAAGCTGACAGTAATTAGTGCACATTGTGACGTGACTGCAGGCATAACAGCACGGCTGCATTTAACAAGTAGAGCACAAAAGCTAACTGAGACTTACTCGTTAGAAAACTGGTTAAGCCAAAATAAAACAGACGTTAGTATTTCTTGATAGATTTTATAGACAATATACTAACATTTATTATTTAATATTGGAACAACTTAACATAGTGAAGTTAAGACTTATCAAGACACATTATACACACACTTTTAAATTATTTTTGAGTTATGCTACAGCTTAACTCAACCAGCTTTTATTTGTCTTTCTGAAGTAGACAAATTCCAAGCTCTCAAATATTTCCAATAGATTTCTGTGTGGATGCAAGCATAAGTAAGCATAAGTCAAGGAAGACAAGTCAATTTAGTTTACAGACAGACAGCTCTTTAATAGCAGACTGCAACAGTATAGCATAACAGTTGTTATTTTACCTTTGAAAGAACAAACCGGTCGTTGCTGGCGTTTCTGGGATCTTGCACTTTGTACCTCATGGTATGGAAAAACAGCACAGACATAATCTCTGCTGCACTGCAACATGATGTAGGGTGGCTACAAGTCAAGACAGACCCAAGATTACCACTTCTCATTATTGTTTGCTCAGGACTGTATCTTTAAAATACCACTTCACCAATCCCCTACTCCTCAGCATTAAAATACACAGCCTTAAGTGTTTTGATAACCCATCCCATCTACCATTACCCCAATGCCAATTAGTTGTACTTTGAGACAAAGGGAGCCTTCTTATCTAGTTGAAGTGGATGTTAAAAGATAGACCCTGGTGACAGCTCAAGGACATATCTTTTAGAGCTCTCTGTTCTCTTTCACGCCAAGGAACACCACCCTAATCGGTGACTGTGAAGCACAGGAAGCAGTATGACCCTGTGCCCGAAATCATACTCTACTGATTTATCTGACGGTAGAAATTCACACTGATGCAGAGGAAACAAAGACAGCTTTCCACAGTACTTTCGCCACTCACCGAGTGAAGGAATTAAAAGCGTGGCATCATGACCTGCTCAGGCCCCATTGCACAGGCAGGGATTGGTAACGCAAGATTAACTTTTGCAGAAAGTTCTGGAACATTTAGAACTGTGTAACATACATACCATTTTATTTTACCATGTTAGAGCTGATAGAACTAGAATCCTGATTTCTAAAGAGGGCATTAAATAATACAACTCTTACATTTCATCTTCTACTGAAACTGGACACAGAAATTTACTGTCTCCATTAAACACCCAGATACACATTGTAAAATACTAATTTGCTTAATCTTTTGCTAAGAGAGGAACCAACATTTTCTACATTTACATCTATATCAGTTTGAAATATTGAACTAGTTGGTTTATCAAACATAAGTATCTGGGATAGCCTCTCCCATTGAACTATCTGGGACGACTTTTGCAATGATTTTCAACAGCAGCACAAATTAATACTTCAACTATAACTTGCCTTAGAAATACGCAGCCCCATTTCAAAAGCAACTATGCCATATAGTACCAACAAGTGAATATAACGTTACATGAAAAGGGTTATTTCCAAGTGGCAAATATTGAGCTATTCCAAGACAAGGTATATATTTCATTTGAAGTGTAATAGAAGGGCATACAATTACTTTTATCTATCTACATTATTGTAATTTAAGTAATGATCACTGTAGTTCTTATGCACCTTGAAGGGATGGCACTACTTGACCACTTGAGGATATCAGCCTTAGCTTTTCACTTGCGATAAAGCTTAAAAGGGGTAAGGAGGCTCTTTAAAAATCTTTATCGAGTGCGGCAAGTAGCATTTTTCAGATTTTACTGGTGTAAACAGGATCATTCTTGACATCAGTGGTTGTTACTGAAGTACATGAAAGTGAATGATGAACAGTAAGAAGGTTATGGCTGCAGAAATCTGCACCAGCTTTGAAAATAACTTGCAGTCTCATCTCACATCCTCTTCTACCAACGTTTATTTTTCATCTTTAACATGATACTCTTAAAATATTTGACCTTACTTGTAAAACAGGACAAACTTACTATGAAAGTTTCACATTTCGTTTCCCGCATGTACATTTACCATGCATATTAGGATTAGACAACACTTTCACTAGAACCTTAATCAGAATATTCTCTTCTGGTAGTAATAAATTTTCCCTCCCAATATCCCCAACAGTATTGTAATAAGAGAATAAAAACATGCAAAACACTAGCAAAATATGAATTATGGTTAGTGTCCATCCCTTAGTAAGTACTCACACACAGGGAACCAAAAGAATTAGCTTTAAACCATGGTTCAAACATATTAGTAAATATTTACGTATTTGAGTTAATCAATAAGCCTTACATGCTTGTTTAAAGCTTTCATTCCTTTAATTTTATTAACTTTATACTTAACCATACTTCTATGAACTCCTGGTCTTGGTAAAAAAAGTTTTAAACAACCTAAAATGGTAGCATGTGGAAATAAAAAAAACAGGAAGAAAAATTTAATAAATTACCTGAAAATTGAAAAAAAAAAGGGGAAAAAAAAAAAGAAAAAAAAATTTGTTAAAACTACAGGTGAATTAATTGACTTCCTACTAACAGAAATTACCCAAAATTTAACTACGTATCACACACCAGAAATCATTCTAATACCAACTACACAATTTTCTTTAAATATAGCCATCTTAACTACATCTACTGGTCTTCTCTGAGCACACACTTTTCTAATAAGTTCTGTTAAAAGAATTCCTTGTTAAGTCTAGCAGAGCGTATTTGGATTACTTGTACAAGGGGAGAAAAAAAACCACAGCAAGTCATTGCCACTATTCTCACACAATCTTCCACATTTTGTTCCTGACTGACGAACAACTGAAGAACTTTGCAGTGGTGGTCCGATTAATATGCTTCTCTGCCAGATAGCTTCTACTGAAGACCTGCCTTAACTTTGAAGTATAGCCCTTTTAGTAGGAAACCAAACCAAAGTACACTAGAACACTGAAATCCTGGATCTACACAAATCAAGAGTAAAATAATTACTCCAGCGTAGTTTTGTGTGGTTTTTTTTACTACTCTGCATCAATTTATATTAGCTCCATCTACACGCATCTACACGTTTCAACTAAAAAGAATAGTAGTGGAATGTTAAAATGGAATACTGAGTGAAAGACAAAAGCTAAAAAATTGAAGGAGAAAATAATCTGCAACAAGTGATGATACCACATGTTATGAAACTTAACTGCCTCCTAAGAAACTCTTGTAACTTCCACTTTCAAGAATTTAACCATCTAATTCTAGGAAGCCAGGCACTGTTTGAAAACTGCAGAAATTTATCATTAGCTACAAAAGAGACTCTACCAGTTTTGATGAAAATGTCTGCTCTACTTATCTAAAAGAAAAACTTCTTCCACGCCCAAAAGCAAGTATGTTCAATCTTTACAACTAACTTAATCAAATTTTTCCCCACCTACGGCATTTTAAGCACAAAATTTTTTTCCAGTTCACTGAATTTTTCCACTATGGCTGGTAAAGTACTCAAAGTGATACGTCTGAGCATCTTCAGAATCAGACTACTTGATCTTTTAGCTCTTGTCCAGACAAAGGCTGTACTTTCCTTTAGAAAAGTTAGTAAAAGTAAAGATGGCAAGAACTTCTGTGTCAGATCTACCATGGAACTACTTGTGTTGCAATATACACCACAGTTTACAGAAATTACTTCCTTGAAAGAAGTAAGCAGGTCCTGTTTTGTTTGAAGTGCTTTTATTGCAAGTATTTCCTTCAGTTTTACAAACTACGCCTTTAACAAACACAAATTTCCTTAACAAAGTCAATGCAGGCATGACAATTTTTTTATTAACTGTAAGCTTCTATTTAACTTGCATTCAAACACCTTTCTACATTCTTAGTGTATACCAGCAATTTAAGCAAAGCTTACTGTCTCATTCAGGTTTTGGAAAACACATTCACAAGGTATAGCTGTTTTAGAAATGTATGTGATTTACCTAACATTGCAACAGGCTCTGTCTTTTTCTTTTAGGCACATTACTACACCATCATCTTGCTAACCAAATCTTATTGAGAAAATATATGACTTGTCAACAGAATCTTCTCTCCAGAGCCCATCTTTCATAATCTGCTCATTATCAGGTTGTGTAATAATTTCAGACTCTACACAACTCTAGTGCTAGAATAATCTACAGTGATTAATTAAATGCCTTTGTGCAAGAAATACCCAGTATTGTAGCATACATGAACCAGGAATAAAAAGCTTGAGTAAAACTACTTTTACTGTTTCTTTATCAATATGGGGAGAATGGTTTTACTATTGAATTTCATGGACCACAGAAGAGAAGCAAAGGCTGTAGCAAGATCCTTATTCTTTAATAGCACATCAAACAAAACAGACAAATAATTTTATCTGTAGATAAGAAAATTGATAACCATACATCCCTGTGACCTGCTTAAAATACACACCAGAAGCTCAAGACTGAAGCCCAAGCTCTACTAAGTAGATTTAGCACAATTTTTCTTACCTACAATTTCACACAGGCTTGTGTAATACTGCCTGTACATTGTAGCTTTGAAACAAATGAAGAATTAAAAGAGCAATTGTTGAGTATCCTGTACTTCCCTCTCCAGACTGGACCAAACAAGCTACGGCTTTGTAAAAGAACAGTCCTATGCCTGAGAGATTCCCTGTGTCTCAACACTCCATTTTACAGAAGCACCAAAGCAGCGTTTTCATTTGCTGTATGCAAAAGGAACGAGTAAAGTTCAGTTTCTGTATGCTTTGAGAAAGAGCCATGTGAGGTAGCCCATGCCAGACACAGGGTGGAAAG
>NW_009232614.1:0-23268 GCF_000690835.1 Fulmarus glacialis
TTATTTATTATTATTATTATTAGTGTTTATACAATGGCACTTTTTACCTGTATATGCATACACAATCTTTGAAATAAAGTCTTTAAGCTGGAGACCTGAATGTCACACTACAGTGTCCATGAAATACGTTCCATTCATGCTGTTACATAAAAGCTTCTGGGACTGGTCAAAGTTCCCTAAATCTCAAAATAATTTCCTCTGCAATAAGCTGGAAAAATTTTTCAAGAGTTTCTTCATTCACTGAAGAAATTACTTAGTTCTCCTCCTCCTTCCCACCCAGAAGCAAGGTTACTTTGCTATCTGCTCGTGATGGATAAGAGCAGGAGCAATTTAACTACTCAAACAAGTCTGATTTGTAGTCTGAAAGTAGAAGTCATTAGCAAAATGCTATTTGGCTAGTGGCAGCTTAAACAGTGATATATGATATATGATTTTCACTCATTTTAAGTCATTTCTGCACAATTCTTAGCTCCTATTTAAGTGAATCTAGGAAATTTTCTCTGTGAAATGGAAAGATTTGTGCATGTTAAATGGGGGATTATAAAACATTGTTTTGCAGCTGTCTGATCTCTTGTTAATTAACACATTTTTCATACACTTTCTCTTCTCTGGATTCTTGTGCGCTTCAGACACAAAACAGTTTCTCAGTTTACTCTGGTTTGGACCTAGAAATAACTTTTAGGAGTAAACAACTGACCTAATTACATACACAGTGAAGGCATAAAAATGCATAGGGTCTGCAAAATGCAGTATGGTTGGCAAAATACTACAGACTTCAAACCAAAAAAGCTGCAAAACATACTTGTAAAATTTGCTTCACTACAGACAGACACTGTCAGGTTAGTAATAACAGCGTGGTCTTAAAATCTAAAGGCAGCTATGTTTCAATCCAGGAGTCTGGAGAAAAAGAGAGGGAAACCCCTGAAAAATGTACCTTCCCAGGAGAAGCAACTTTGTTTTCTGGAGGAAAATTAGGTATAATACCCTGCATGCTGTAGTGAAATGCTTACTAAATAGGAATGAATGCTGTACTTCAAAAACAAATCTAACAAACAATCAGCATTTTTTTTTTTACCTTCACCCTTTTATAGTCTCCCTAAGAGATTTTCAGTCTCTATAGCTGTAAACAGTGTGACTGAGTGATCTCTCAGTGAGAACTGCCATGGTACTGTTGCTTCCCAGCAGGCAGTCCAGTCAGATGGTGCAGAGTAGGCGTACGGAGACAGATCCCATTTGAATGCATGAAAAAAACATGATACTGAAATTTCGTAGCTGTTGTAGAGTATATTCTAGAGGCCTGATCCTCATTTTTTGCACTCTTGGAGCTTCCATTCAAATATAATGCTGGATTTGCGCAAAACTGCACTCTCACACTTGTTTGAATTTATCAGCATTTAATTTATGCCAACTCTGAATGCACAGCAGGGCAGCACAGAAATCACAGGAACCACACGTGGCTGATGAACGTGCTGCTCTCGCTCCTGGGTCAGCCGGGGCTGCAAAGCTACGCATCCTGGCCTTTCGGAAAGGCAGAGGCAGCAGCAGAAGTACTCCTGAAATTTCTTACCACAGATGCCTCATCTGTAAATTGGGAGTAATAGCACTTCACTGTTTTGAGCAGTCCTTAATGTACAGTTCAGACCTCTCTAATAGATTCCACTCTGCGCCTCAAGTGGTTTCTCCTGTGTCCACCAACCCACTTCTGCAAAAGTTGCTGACTAGCTTGATAAGGAGCTGGATTAAGCTATTTATTATCTGCCTGTATTGTACCCCAGATACTTATCTATCTAAGGTACTTATATCAGCACCTTTACACCTAAGCACTTCCCAGTCTATAATGGAAAGTATTTTCTTTATCATAGTTCTGAAATAGTATTCTTTTCAATTTATAGATGGGGAACTGAAGCGGAGAGAGTAAATGACTGTCCTGCAGTTTTAACAAGAATCCTGGGGCGGAGGAAAGACCTGCCCCTTGCCTGGCTGTGTGTCAGGCTGTGCAACAACCGCCTGACAGGGGCAATGAGAGCAAGTCGGGGGAGAGGGAGAAAAGATGCTTTAACAAAATGTATTATTTTGGTTATTTATGAGCCATGTATCCAATTCCATAAATTGCCCTGATCAAAAGGGGTGCAGGAAGCTCATTAAAACCAAGGCAGGGTTTGGGGTGTTTTTTATATGTTTTGGATCATATCATATCCATAACTGCATAATTTACAAAAACTTATCAAGAATGTGAGCATCTATTAGGAAAAGCTTTTGTTGCAACCTTTACATATCTCCTTGTTGGGGAAAAAAAAAACAAACAAAACAAAGCAAACCACACATTCAAGTAAAGTAAGGCCTAACCAATTCTTTTGCCATCATATGTGCTTATGAATCCTCACAGAGCTACTTTACGTTCACAATATACTCTTTATTGTTTCTCAAGACAGCAGAAATTTGCCTCAGTTAGGGAAATTAACCCTACAGCAGAGAGAAACACCATCTCTTCTTACCAGAAACAATCACAATTGAAGAGATAAGTATGGCTATTTTGAAATATATTCTGATAGAACAGAATTCTGAATTACAATGAGAATAAAACCAGCTATTTTGAAGGAATTGGTCAAAAGCAATTAACAATTAACCAAACATTAATGCCTTTTGTTCTAGCTGGCGATTAGTAAGTAGCCACTAGTTGGGACCGTATATCACATATCTGTTATGGAAATTAAAATGACTGACAAAGGAAATATTAGAATGACTGGGGTCAGTGATTATATTAGCCAACTGAGTATGGGCCAAGTTAGTGCATATGTATAGAATATTTTGCTTTATTTGAAGTGTGCTTGGAGCTAAGAGAGAAAGGCCCTGCAAGGGATGGGAGGAGAGAAGGAAAAGGCTCCTTCCCTAAACGCAGCAGTGCATGTGCAGAGGGGGCTCTCCCAGAGCAAGCAGGGAAGCTACTGCATGAGAATAAGGGAGAAGATACACGGCCAAGTCTACGAGCTAAGAGCTAGGGAGACATTTTTCTAGGGACTTAGTGGAGAGTTTGGGCAACCTTTAAAGCCACTGAAAGAGTGAAGGATTGGTCCCATGAGGACAGACTGACAGGGAAGATATTGGTTTCCTGTCTTTCTTGTTTAGTCTTTCCCCTGTGGCATGTCTGAGATTTCTTTATCTGAAGTGTTTTCTATCTTATAGTTTTGTTGCCTCTTCTTAGTGGCTTTTTGTTTTATAGCCTGGGTAGCCATCTAGGTGTTTTATGTGCTTATTTTAAAGAAAAAGGGCAGGCAGTTCCACACAGAGCTCTGGCAGGCATGTGGTCCTGCCACTAAGTTTCTTTGTATTGTTTCATCTCCTATAGTTAAGCAGTGAGATAGTATTCCATGAGAAGTTCATCTCTAAAGAATGACAAAGGTGAAAGATTTTTCCCTGGGGTGAGGTAGTAACTTTCTCTTCTGAGAGATGATACCACAAGAGTCAGAAAAAGTGATGCTGATGATGGGCAGGGTGGCTGAATACATGTAGGTGACTCAGTGAGATGTGAGATATTTCATTCACCTCCTAAGAAAAGTAGATTCAATTCTGTTACAAAATACTTTTTTTTTTTTCTTTTAAATGGTAGAATGGGCTATGAACTGTGAGCCATTCAGCAGAAATTTTAGTTTGATTCCTGCCAAAATTGGTTTTAAATATAGAAAGGTGTCAAGTTATTCCTTAATGTAAATAGAAAATACAGGGAAAAAAAAAAACATGGCAAAGTGTAACATATTTATGTCATAACTATTTAAATTATGCCATAAATTGTATACCAGACATTTGTTGTCTGAACTAACAGCAAGTAACTGATCTAAGGAAAAAAGAATTTCTCTTTTATATCATCTCTATCACTTCATATTAAATGTCCCTGTCTCACTATGTTGTAGGGGAGAGCACTGGCTAGTGTTCCATTGCAACATAGTCTCGGTGACATCATGCAACAGGACAACTGTGATTTAAAGAAAAAATGGGGTTAAGATAAATCAGTCCTTACTACAAAGGCTTTTTAGCAGGATTATAAAAGCAAAACTGTTTCTTCAATTACAGTAAACTGTAGTCCGTCCTCTGACTCTTCTCTGGCTGAAGGTGCAAAGAGAAGCATTTGCACAGGCTTTGTTCTACAGAGAGATTCCTCTGAAGGTGACCCTTGCACACAAACCAGTCCCTGGACACTCCCTCACTTATTGCAGTTAATATTAGCTGGAGAGCCTCAGCTTAGCGGCTTATTCTTTCAAAAGTGCTCAGGCTCTGCCGAGAGCTAAGGCGCCTGAGAAAAACTGCTGGTAGGAGTAATGATGCTTCCTTGAAGTGAAGCCCCTGAGGAGAGCGGCTCCTTTTCACGGGGGATTACATAGCCCGTGCTCCTTCTTGCATCAAGCCAGCTGGGCTGCCCGGTGCTTGAGGTGACACTGGGCATAACCCGGCTTATTTTGGCTAGTACATGGATTGGCTTTGTGTCAATGACCATCTCCAGTATCTAGTTGATACACTGAGAGTATCAAAGGTAAGTCTCACAGGTAGATATCTTCAAAAGAATAGTGAGATTACTGTTGGCCTTGATGGTATGTGGAGAGAAGAGCAGGTCAGATGGGCAGAAGGCCCTAAGGGGGGGAAGTCCTCTAAAGAAATCTGCTGGAGAGCACAGAGAGCTGCCTGGATGTGCCAGACTTCATTTATATGATGGATATGAAGTATTTGTGACATTTTTGTTAAAACATCACTCTAGGTAACCCTGGAGTGAGCATGATGTTTGTATTCCTGTTTGGAAAGGTTTGTACAATGTTTCTGGGAGAGAGGGGTCACCAAAAGCTCCATCAAAGTCTTCAGCAATTGCAGAAAGGAAGTAGTGAGAAAAGAAAAGGGCAATGGAAGAGTTTTCTTTCAGGTTTTCTGTGTTTTGTAGCGAGAACTGAGAGACGGTCTGGAGTATCTCTGATGTCTCCTTGAAATAACTATAGACTTGATGTATGGATTGTTAAGAGAAAAGGAGTAGGAACAGTTGTGGTGAAGCTCACAGGAGTGAGGAAACCAAAAGTGAGATGGAAAGCAAGTGAGATCCCTTGGGCTGATTTCAGCAGTGAAGAGAAGGAACGCTGGAGGGGCCACAGCAGCCTCTGATCACTGCAGCAGCTCCAGGAAGATTCTGCTTAACACTTACATGTTCTTAACAGACATATGAACCCAGTGAACCACATGCAAGTTTAATCAGAGGAGGAAGACCATACCATCTGATATACCAGCATCTCTGTCCTGCTGGAATAGCCTGGGGCAGGTAGACTTGCTAATCTTAATTATTCAAGTTTCCCAAGTTACTGTTTTCTTGTATCTCCCTCTCATTTGTACAGCTTCCTGTTGATTAGTTCTGCTTAATAATCCCCTGGTTTGGGAGGTTCGTTTTGTTTTAGTCGTAGTTGGAAAATTAAGAAAGATTGCTCAGTCTTGAGCACAAAAATAGTTTAATCTCATTTTCTTCCCTGAGTGTGGCTTGCTCTGTTATTCACATTTAGTTAGGAAGACAAAATATAAACCCCTTTCCTCTGTACTCTTTGGCAGAGGGTACCAGTGGATCCAGCATTCTTCCACTGCTGAGGAAACTGTCTTGGGGCTTATCATTTTTTAATAAAATATGTGAATAGTTACTCATGTAAATGTTCTACTTTAATTATTGATGGGATTTCCATCCTCCTAATGTTATACCTAAGGCATCTTTCTCAGTTCTTTTGTATTTATCACTCTGTATAATATATAGAGAGAATATACATACTTCTCACTGTCATCTTCCTTCTGTATGAAACGACATCAAGTGTTGATCAGCAAAGCAATAGAGACAAAATAACACTGGTGTCTGTTGACAAGTTTTTGCTTTCCTAGCAGGAACCTTGCTTGGTTTATGCTTTATTATTTCAATTAATGAGGCAGCCATATAACCCAAATATTAGTTAGCTTAAAATAATGTTGCGTTTATATGAGTCCCCAATTTTACGTTAAAAAGTGAAGTATTCTGTCAGTGATTTTACAAGAGTAGACAAGCATGAAATTAATTTTATATATTAGCACTAGGTAAGCTTGCAGCTTGCTAACATTGGTAGGGAATTTTACTAGAACTGTAATATAAAGCTGTGGGGATTTTGCCCCCTTCAGCTAGGTGAATTTCTTCAGCAATTCAAACCTCTAATAACTTTTTAAAGTAGGGTATCTATCTAAATTTCTATACTGGGACTTCCTAATCTAATTCTACTCTGCTGCCGTGTTTGTGTGTGTAGCTGTGATATAGAATATATTTTTGTATACATAATATTATTATGGCACTATATAGTTAGATTGGTGCCATGCTGGGAAGTTTAAGACTCACTGAATTAGAGAAAGCTTGTTTTACAGCTCAGTTTAGACTGTGAAAGCAGGGTGGAATAAACATGGAGTTGTTTGTCCATGATCCTAGTATATGGGCTCCTGTTTTAAAGCAAATGAACTGCCAACACAGCAGAGCTCAGGATACTCTTCAGAAACAGCTGCTCCCTTCTTCCCGTGGATACGCAAGGGAGAGGTTTGTATTCTGTGACTGATTTCTACCCACTGGATGGCTGGGTTCATCCTGACACATCCAGGTGTGGCTGATCCAGATTCTTGCATAAACCATTCAGCCAGCTGCAGCTGGAAACAGCTCTACCTGAGAAACACCGTGTCTTTATTATATCTTTCTTCCCAAGTCATTCTTTGTTTATATGATTGCCTACTTGCATGCATTCCAGTACAACCATTCTAGGAATTTGTTCTGCAAGTTAAAAGCCAGATTATATTTTTATACCAGTGCATTTCTACCATTATATATTTTGATAATGTCTGTCTTTCAGCAATAAAGCAAGCAGGCCTAAGTTTAACAGTAGATCAAGAAGTACTTGTAACTTGCTACTACAGTGTACCTTTGAATATTTAATTACAGCACACAAGGACTTGTGATAGGTCTAGGCACAGTACTAGACGGCTTCTAACATAGTTGTATAATCTCATCTTTTCCTTTTCTCTTGAAAAGATAAAGTAAAATAATCTTTTTTCAGCCTTTCATTATAAATTAGAGTTTTAAATGATGTGACTGTCATTTGAATATGCTAATTATGCTATATGATTTTACAGACCATTAGACACGCCTATAAAAATGTGTCTTAAGTTCTAAGCCTTTTGATTAACTTGTTGAGACACAGTATTTCCCAGTACTTGCTTAAGACTGGTAATTGGCATTCAGAGAGATAGCAGAATGCACCTGCCATTCTGACCACTGGTGACCTTCACTATGAATTAACTGCAAAATCCATGTCAGGCAGTTAATTGAATGAAGCTGTGAACTTGTAAGTGGTAATGGTTATGATTAGTGTATAACATGCCATAACAGTAATGATGTAATCTTGATCTCAAGAGACTTAGGGTTGAAGTCTTGGGGGTTTTATATGCCAAATTAAAGAGGGGATAAATGACAAGTGGGAAGCTTGAAAGGGGGAGAGAGGGAAAGGAATCCCTCTTCTCTTCTTCCCAAAGACTCTAAAGATAAAAATATTTAATTGGATTTGAGAGGTTGGTGAACTTTTTATTCCCATCAAAGTGCTTCATCTGTCTTTAAGGTAGAAAGAACTGTCAGCAACCCTTTCATCTGGGCTGAGAGGTATTTGTCACTTGTGGTGGGATGTGAGGAGTAGCATTAAAATGACTGGGTTTTGTCGTTGTTTCAGGGAGCTGGAGAACATCCGTGGCTCATTGGGGCACATGCTGTGCATAGTATGTATGTGTGGACTGGCTTATATGTTACTTTTTTGTTGGATACTTTCATAGCCATTACAGTAACAAGATTAGTGATGCAAAGCTGCTCATGTTTTCTTTAGACTTTACATTTTTGTATACTGGAGACAAATATGAACTGAGCAGCCAGAAAAAGACATTTGGTAAGGATGATGTGGGTATATCTAAGCACACCCTCTATGCAAGGAGGAAGAGCTTTTGTAAACTGGCTGGATCCTGCTGGGCTTTTAGCTTTAGAGCCCAGAGATGAAAAGGAACTTGTCTTTTGTGAAATTTGCTTCTGACTCCATGCCCTGTTTACATGCTTGTTAGAATATGACATCTTGCAAATATACTCTACAAGGCATGTTGCTGAACCAATAAATGAGAGAAATGAAGTCTTTCATGGCTGTTGTATCAAGCCAGTAACTAGCCTGCTCATGACTTGAAATGGAGCATATGTCCAGAAATGCAAAGGAAGGCTTTGCAAAGTGCTGCCAGTCTAGCTTAAGCATAAGTTTAACAATAGTTGTACTATTGAATCACAAAAAGCGTATTTCAGAAATCTGCATATTTAGACTAACAGATTAATTATGTAAATGATATTTAATATGAAAGAATTATGGGAACCAAATTTAACTAGAGTTTAAGAAGAGTAATGGTGTAATAATCTAGCTATTAAAATGGTCAAAGATCTGCATCGCAGGAGCTATGTTAACCTTACTAGTAATTTAGTACATCGTAATGGAGTCAGGCTTTCTCTTGTCAGTACATTTGCGACCTAGCTATAATAAAACTCATATTCTGGCAAGATACTCTAAGACATAAGCATATGTTTTCTTTGTGTAGTCCACATGAAAGCTTCATTGTGGTTGTGTTAATACATACAAATGCATGCACTGAGTAACATGACTAGACTGTATACCTGTATGTTTACACCAAAAATAGAAATTAAGTATTAGCTAACATGATGAATCCACTCTCATGCATTATAGGAACACAGATAGGCTACATTATTTCCACCTGTTATCACCAGAGTGAGGATGGAACTATGCCTCTCCGGGGATGTTACCCTGGGCGTTTTTTGGGTTTTGGTTTTTTTGTTGTTGTGTGTTTGTTTTTTTTTTTTTAAGAATCCGTCTTTTACATGTGTCGTATCATCATTTATAAGATTCTGAATGTAGTTTTTAGAGGGTTGTAATTTGCCTCCAATCTAGCATGACAAGCCTAATTCTATCAAACGTTTTAGTTTTTTCCCCAAACACCTTCTTTGTCCATTATTTGATCCAAAAATTATAAGGCAGTATGTGGTTTTCTATGCTACTTAACTCCAGCTTTGTTCCTTTTTGCTGAAGTTATTGCAGTTCCGTGAGGTCTTGGTATATCTTGTAATGCAAGATCCTAAATAAACAGCTCACTCTTCGCTCTTGTTTCTGAGTGAAATGAGTTTAGTGCAGTTATACTACATGTCTTTTTGCAACCTTCCTGACAAATTTGATTGAAACTGACACATGTTTTCACAAGTTATGGACAGAAAAAGTCAGTTAATACAGGTCTTGTGATGGTAAGAGGCCAGGTAGAAGAGAGGGGTCTATTAGCAACTTCTTGGAGGGAAAGATCACATGGAGCCTATATTAGGCATCAGAGAATCCATGAAGAGAAGAGATTTAGAAATCTCCAGACCTGGGAGATGCTTCAGTCAAGATTCATGTTGTCTTGGACATCCCAATCAACTAATCTGTAGGAATCCAGGTTGCCCTATCCGCAGATCCCAGAGCATCACTTTCTTCAGCGGGTGTGCTCATCCTGTGAGGATTTCAGTCCTAGAAGTGTGAAATTATGGCAGAGCAGAAACTGAACACGGTAGGAGCTTGGAAAGCTGAGCATTATTTAAGATTGGGACTAGAAGGCTAAAAGATATTTAAGCTTTGGGGCCAACCAAAGCTAAAAAAATATCTAAAAGAAAATGAATGTGTCAGGCCAAACCTGAAAGCTTGAAGAAACTTTTTTGGCTCTTTAAAACATGGGATTCAGATGGTTTTTTTCAAAAAAGATTCTGAGACAGAAGTGCAAACCTATGCATGGGTAACTCAGTGTCCAGGAGTCCCGTCATTTTTGGCCTGTGTAATGCACGCACACATATCAATGTTCCATTTTTACACTCCAACAGAATCCAAGTCCATTACTTTTGTATGTTCAGACGAACCTTTTGGCTTCTCCACTTTATCAACAGACATGGTACAGTTAGTTATCATATGGCTGATAATTGTCCTAATATTTAAATTTTACACTATTTAAGTATCTATATAATAGCAAATATCATAACTGTTAAATGCAGTGAGCTGACCTCTGGAGAATCTAGATCTCAATTCTGATTGTACCACTAACAAAAGATTTTTTCAGAGCCAATGTCTTTGTCCTTAGGACAAATGTCTGTATTTGACAAAGTTCATTTTTGGTTTAATTTCCAGCTCTGCACTAGAATTTGAATGCCTGATCTCTGAGCTCGCCAAGTGAAGTTCTTCTGCTGTTGTCATCGGTGAGAGCCGAGGGCGCTCAGCACCTGGCAGGAACTGGCACTTTGATGGCAAGCAGGGATATTGCAAAGCAGGATTAAAGTGCACTTGCTGACAGAGCTGTTTGAAGAAGCTTTCAGAGCACCTGCCCATGCTGTGCCTGACTCTAGACTTTGCTATCAGCCCCTCAACCTCATTAGCACCAAATACATTCTCAAAATTAAATAAATAAGAGACTGTGACAGCACTATTTATTTCCTGCAGCATGCCTAAGATATTCCCAAGTGTCGTGGTTTAACCAACCACGCAGCCGCTCACTCACTCCCCCCCACAGTGGGACGGGGAGAGAATCGGAAGGGTAAGAGTGAGAAAAAACTCGTGAGTTGAGATAAAGACAGTTTAATAAAACAGAAAAGGGAGAATAATAATGATAATGATAAAATATACAAAATAAGTGACGCACAATGCAATTGCTCACCACCCGCGCTGACCGATAACCAGGTAGCGATCGGTACTTCCTGGATCACGCCTACCATTCATATACTGAGCATGACGTCACATGGTATGGAATACCCCATTGGCCAGCTGAGCTGGCTGTCCTGATTATGTTCCCTCCCATCTTGTGTACCTAGCTCAGGCGGGAGGGCATGGGAGCTGTCCTTGGACTAGGAGGGTACTTAGCAACAACTGAAAACATCAGTGTGTTATCAACATTGTTCTCATACTAAATCCAAAACACAGCACTAGCAAGAAGTTTAACCCTATCCCAGCCGAAACCAGGACACCAAGTAATAAAATATAACATCTTACTGTTCTTTCTCCCACAGGGCAACTTAAGGAATATAGTTGTTCTGGACACCTTGCCCCAGAACAAAAAAAGAAAGGGTAAAACATTAAAAATGGCTGAAGTTTCTTTAGTTTTCACTAAAACATAGTTTGCTTTTTTTTTTCTTTTCTTTTTGCTAAACCAAGAAAGCAGACAGAAAACAAAGTAAAATTCATGGTTTGAGGGTTTTGCTTGTTCTCAGAGTTTTTTGGTTTTACTATATTTTGGTGGTGACCGTTATCATATTAAATCAAAAGGGGCAAGAGAACAATACATTCTGTAGTTGGAATTGCTCCCTACCCTTTGGACTTATCTTTGAATAAAAAATTATTTCTTTGAGCTGATGGGTGAATTCAAATTTCTAGAGGCAAAGAACATTGACAAGGTAATTGGTTTTCTATAAAAACTTTCAAGATTGAGAAGAAACCTTGCCATGATAAATGAAACTATTTGGGCAGAAAGGAAAAGAAAAGGGAAAAAAAGAAACATGAAAAACAAGTACTTTGAGAAAGTCACTACTTTCCTGTAATGATGAATCTGTAGTTTAGGAATATTCCATTCATTTTTAATGAAAATTTCATATGCACGGTATTTTTGGTAAAAGACTACTGGAGACATCTACCTTTTTATAGAAAAGGGAGTCTATTCCACTGGTGACATAGAAACAGAGCAGTACTTTCATATGTTTTAGTGGTTATCATTGACCTCAGGCAAGAAAATAAGTTACTTCCCAAATTAAGTTTGATATTCACTACCACCTCTTCTACCCTAGCAAGAACTGCACCCTTTTTACCCTAACACATCACGCAGCCACTTTCCATAAAACTATCCCAGCTGAGACTCCTACCCCAAAATGAAGATTTGGTGAATTCATAACTGATTTGCTGCTGTTATCTGAACATCTTCCATGCAATTTTGATAGCATAACAATGAAGAACAGAATAAACTAGATCAGGGAGAAGTGCAGGAGGAAAACTCCAGACTTAATTAAGTTTAAGTTTCTTACATAAATAAAGTGCTTTATTTACAGATTTTGTTTGTTTGTTTGTTTGTTTTTTTGTATGGCACCTATAAAGCTATATGTAGAAAGAGATCATTGTTTGTTTCGTGTGATTTGTGAAGTTGCTGGTGCATGTGTGTCCACTGACTGGCTCGACGGCTTCTGCAACATCACTGGATAACTGCTAGAATCAATTTAAATCAAATTACATGCATAAATCTAATTATCTGCTATTGTTTATAGAAGCAAGCCCTGAGGGATTTAACAGACAGGAAAGCAAAGTGTGAAATAAAGCTTTGAAGTGGGTGGTTCTGTTCCACTGCCCCTCAGCTTTCAGGTGTTCAAAACTACAGGAAATTAAAAAAAAAAAATCACTATGAATCTCACACAGTAAATCATTACATTAGGCTTCTGATTGGTTCTTTTTATTTATTTTGTGCTACAATGCCACTCAGACTAAAAATTACTCATTCTTCACTGGAACATATTTAATATTTGAATCACAAAAATAACATATAGTCTTAGTCTTCCCCTTCCATCTCTCCTCCACTAAAATATTAGGAAAAAAAATGAAATTTTAATTTTTATTTCATTAGTTACTATTTTAAAGACGGTTTTGTCACGATTTTGTCTGTTTTGAACCTTTCACAATGTTATTCTTGTTCTCATTCTGTGTTTTTCACTGAGGTATATAATTTCAAATTCTTCAATAATTTAAGAACATCTTGGGGATTGTCTTCTAACAGTGTAAATCAGGAATAAATCAACTGAAGTTAATTTAAAACAGATGCAATGGGCTTGAAAATCAAATCTTTTTCTTTACTGTGTTATCTTTTAAACAAAGTTGTTGTTCTTGTTTTTAACTACATATGTTTATTTCATGTTTGCTCTGTGTTGATTAGATCTCTCTGGATGGCTAAGACAAGCCTACTCAGGTTATTACAGGAGCAGTGCCTATGAGCTCAGCTGATAGGAAATGCTTTCCAGTCTTGCTGACGATGGCAAGTCTTTTACCAACACTTTGTTGTCTGCTACAAGACACAACAGTTTTAGACAGAATTGCATTCTGTCTAATTGATAATATCTAATTAATAAATTCAAACCTTAGAGTACTAAAACCTCATGCAGTTTATATGCTATTCTCTTGTTTTCTCTGAAGTTTTTTTGTGCTGGAACACCGTACCATGAATGTTTTCATGAACTTTCCTGTGAATTACACTGCTTGCTATTCAGAGATTGCTTTGTTCCTTAACAACCTTTGAACTTTTTTCTTCCTCAGCAGACTGGTGTGTAGTGCTATAAATTACAGTTCTCATAAGCTGTGCTACTCCTCGTTTTTAGAGAAAAACACTTGACATAGAACTCTAACACATGAATCTTAAAAGGAGTATAGTATTTGCACTATTTTCTCTCTTGCTGCTTAGCGGAATAGGTGTGAAACCAATCCAGGGAAGACAAAAAAGAGGTGGTCAGCTGCTCTGGACATGATTTCTGATTTTGAGAGTTCCCTGAACTTTGCCATTCCCTCTTCTACACTATAAACAAACTTTTATTGTTCTTAAGTACTTAGGTAGCTGTTAACAAAAATGAAATAAGTCATTGCTCAAAAAATGTCTGTAATGCTTCTAGCAAGGCTTTATCTTTATGACACTAACGATAATCCCTTGTGTAATTAACTGTAGAGTGGTTATGCATGCAGTATGCAGTCCATGACAAGCCTCATAGAAAATACATCAGTATTAGCCACAGGTGAATTCATTTAGAAAGATTAATGGCTGCACCTGAATTTTAATGTCTGAAAAGGGATGGAGCACTGAATCCTTAATTAAAAAGTTGAATGACTGGTATGGTTTGTTTAACATCGCAAATTTCAACGGGAGATTTTTATATTCAAATGAAGCCTGCAAAGGAAAACTTTCGTTAGAAGGTGGTGAAGTAAGGGTGAAAAGCGAAAATGTTTTATGTGCTTTACTTTATGTAAATCGATACATGGATCAGTAGCTTTGATATGGATCAAATGAAATATAATTATGGCTCCTCTCTGTTTACAGTGAATATGGGGCAAAGAATTCTTAAGAAATGCAAGACATTACTATGCTCCTACCAATATAAATTTAGATGAGAAGAGCAGTAAAATTGACGAGTGATCTTATTCTTTCCTTAATGAGATGATTTCCTCTTCATTATTATTTTACAAAGTTTTTAATGAAGAAAAAGTAACCTTGAAAAACACTGTTACAATCCCATTCCCAGAAGATGCCTAACTCACTTTTTTCAAACTCAGCTTTCAATTAGTAAGTTAGTTAAAAGTAATTCAGAGACCCACCATTATCAATGCAAACAGTGTCTTTCAAAAATTTCTTACGTTTTAATATTTAATAACAAGAGAGGCTAGATTTTGAGAGGAATAAATAATTGAAGTAGAACTATCATACCTGTTCAGAAATGCTAACATAAGGGACATCTGAATGTACTGTTGCTGTGCTGCCTAAAATACATCTTTAAAAACCCTCTGCTGACTACTTTCAGTTAGTCTTAATCATGGGAAATGTATTCTAAAAACTGGAGCCTTGGTAAAGCTTATTTGAACAGCAAAATGGATCACTGTTTTCAAAAGCAAGACTGTGATGTTTATCTACTGACCTGAATAGATACTGAAGGTCAGTTGTTTTGCTGTCTTATTCCTAACAAGTGAGAGTCATCCAAACTTTATTTTTAATGAGATCTCCTGCTCTTTAACTGCAGTACCAGACTCTAGGAAAACAAGTTTCCAAGCAAAACCAAGAAAACTAGTTCAATTGAAGACTGTCTTCCTAATAACCTAATTATATTTCCCATTGCTCCACTTTTATCCACTCGGAAACGGAACGCTTTGGAACTAGAGAGAGAAAAAAGAAATAGGAAATCAGAAGTCAAGGAAGGAGTGCCAGTGATTTGTCCTGGGAAGCGCCTGTGACTACTACTCGCAGCTGTAGTAAAGCAGATTGCCATGCTCTTCAGCTGCAGCACGGTGCCTGCTGTACTGCTTTTGCTGCCAAGCAGAAGCATGGCTTTATTCTTGACCACTTTCCAAGGAAGCATAGTTTTAATGAAATGTCATTTAAAAAAAAGTGTACCTTCTTGTAAATCTGCAAGGAAGGGAGGAGGCATTTGGAAAGCTGCATGGGGAATGTGTGTACATGTGTGTGTTTGTATGTGTGTATAAACACTCGTTTTTGTATGTGTGTATAAACACTTTTTCAGTTACTCATGTAAACTGCCTGCAATATTCGCCAAGACACAGAAAACTAGAACATTATACATACATACACATATCACATATATATGTGTGTGTGTATATATATATAATTTTTAGTTTTCAGATATGTCAGCTGTTTGAATGCTCAGGTGAAGAGGAATATGTATAACAAACTGCTAACATCTCCTGTTTAGTGTTCAGCTTGTTTATTGCTCCGTATTTCCATATTCTCTGCTGCAAAACAATCACCGGCATATGAACTGTAAATATTTTTTATACTCAAAGTTTAATTTCCTGGAATTAAACACTGACATCGGAGGATAAAAATAAAACTGGAAAGGCATTTTGAAACTTCAGGATCCTTGTCTTGATGAACTTGGTTAATCCACTCGGCAAAAGTCAATCGCAGGATACACCTCTGAGTGAGTTAAAGCAATGATTTTGTTAATACCAGCTAAAATCAGTTGCAAAAGTGTTATTAAACTTGTGACAAGGAAATAATGACTGACAGAAGCAGGTCAAGTCCTTGGCTATCCAAAATATTTTGCGTAAAATGTCAGCTGATTTGGGCAAACCTCAAAAAACACAGCAGTTGTATTGAGCTCTGATGCTTATCTAAATATTACAATCGAATGTGTTTGGGACTTGACCCAAAATCAATAGGATTCCTCCTATTGACTTCAGTGGAATTTGGACCATTATAATCTAGGTAAATAAGGTTAATAACATCTTCTGAACCAGGTAACTTTAAGTTCCCTATTTTTATCTTTTCAATTTTAAGGAGGGCAGTCATTGTAAGAGAGGGGACTAGAATGAGAGCTTGTCTCTTGGTCTGAACTGTAGATCACGCCCTTTCCTTTAATTCTCTGGGCAGTAAATGACTCTGGAAGTCAAAATTTAGGTTGGACAAGAAAATAAGCAAGATGAAAATTGATACTACACTAAAAGAATGAAGTGTGAAAACTAAAAATAACAATTTCAAAGTTGTTCAATTTTGCCTTGAATAAGCATTTTGATATTTCTTATTTTATTCAGACAACTTTTTTCATTACTATTCAGGGGATTCCATATGCTCAGGAGAAAACAAGCTCTTGGTAAACATTTACTATACACACTATATCAAAGGTCCCATACGCTTGTTAAGAATTCCATGTGCAGGCACACTCTTAAGGACACGGGGACACACATTCACACACATCCCCCTGCGCAAAACCAAACATCTCTGCACCCAAGGGCTCTCGCTTTCTGAAGGAGGCAAGGGGCAGGTGTAATATGGGCACCCTTTTACCCTTCGCTCTTTGAAAACTCTAAGGAATTTGCTCAGAAACTTCTCACAAGTCTCAAAGTTTATAATGTCCAGAAAGTGACCATCCTGCCAGCTTAATGGAGGCAAGGGTAAGTGTAACCTCCTTCCCAGAGACCACGGGGGAAGTGGTCTAGTTTTTATGGCAGACTTTCCATTGACTATAATAATGTTCTGGCTCTGTCACAAAACCCTGATTCTTCTGTGAAAGTTTCCCTTTATGGGAATAGTCTTTCTTAAGGTCACTCTTTTAACTCAGCACACCATGTTTTTAAACCAGAAATGCTTTTAAGTTCAAGTTAGCATTCAGTTTAATAGGTGGATAATTTCAGATTGCCACAGATCACTTTGTCCAGTAAAATAATTTCATGTGTGGGTGTTGCATAAGTATAACTGAAGTGATACTTTGAGAGAGAAAGAGAAACCATTTTATGCAGCTTATATCACATTCAGAAATCTAAAAAGTCTTGGACAGTTAATGTCCTTAAAGGAGCAGTGGATAACCTCTTCAGGGTGGACTGCGAGTCACAAGGTACGCTGTAAATCCCCACATCTGCTGTAATCTTAGCCTGTTTATCCAGAAGCCAGACACATGCAGGGCATTAGTGGATCAGATCTGAACCACTTTCTTTGCTGAAAGAAGGAATATAATGCTTCTCGCCATGAACTGAGCTCAGTAGCGTGTTTTGGCATTTTCAGGACAATGCAAACAGTTTTTAACACAATTTAGAATTGTGGCTACAGTTGTAGTATCTAAGGGGTGTATCTGAAATAGTCATGTTTCTCGAGGTAATCACTTGAACAATATATAACCTTAGAAAGAGAAGAAAAGTCCCAGCTAAAAGCTATTTGAAAACAATGTAGCCCACAGGGCACCCCGAGATAAGCTGATTCTTCTTTCATTACTTCTTAACCATCCATTAAAAGCTAAGCGCTCTATTCTGCTCCTACTTGCACCCTGCGGATCCTGGAAGTTTGTGCGACGTGAATGAAAGGCACTACCCCAATCCGTCATTCAAACTACAGTTAGACATCCATCTTCAAGAACCCAGGGCATAAAGAAAATACAAAATAGAGGGAAACAAGCGCTTACTTAGGAAAGTAGGAGACAAAGAACACATGGCCCACATAGGCGTTACATGTGTTCTCATTTCTGAAATGTTTTGTAGGCTTGGAAAAAAATTGGGTGCGTAGGTTAAAGCAGTCCCTAGGCAACTTTAACTTGCACAACCAGCATTTACTGAGCTGATCACCATCCGTTATCACTGACCTTGGCAATACTACAAGAATCCTATATTCACACGGATAAACTCTTCTCCGCAACTTCACCAACTTATTAGGGATAAACAGGCTTTACTTCAGCATCTGGCGTGTGTGATTCATATCTATCTATTTTTCATTCAGCCTCCTCTTTCCACCTCTCTTTGGACAGTGATTGCTTCTCCTCCATTTCTCCTGCTGTGTGCTATGTAAGTAAGTTTTCAAGAGATCAGTTTATTCAGGAGAGAAAGCTGACAGTGAATAATACCCAAAGAGTGCAAGCTTATGTTACCCCAATTAGTCATGAAGATGTATGTAGAAAAATATGAAATGCAAGGGACCTAAGTCTGGAAAAAGATCGTTTAGGTTGGGCTAAACTGTACAGAAGATACTGTTACACATTGTATATTGTTCTCTACTTGATAATTGTTGAAGAAAAAAAACTGTGACTGATACAAAACTGCTTTTTAAGCACCTCTCGTTACATTTATATTTTAATTCAGAACCTAAACTTAAAGTCAAATATGATTTCCTTATTATTGTGAAAAAGTGTGAAAAATATCTTCATATATGTATAAAAATAATATAAGCTGATTAATATTAAGGATAAATAGCTGTGACTAGCACGCTGACATTATATTAAAGAGCATCTCAGTATCTTTCTTGTGCCAGACTGTTTGTACACTCGATATCAGAGAAGCACATGGCTAGGTATTACTGAAAAATAAATTATTCTTATAAATGGTGAGATTGAAGTAAGCATTGCGAGAATGAAAATGCAATTCTTCAAAGATAAGTTACTCTTTAAGATCATATACTTTAAGAAGTGTTTAGGTTTTTCTTTTTTAAGAGCTGTTGCAGATTTAATATTTCTTCTGTAATGGAATGTCTGTGGAAAAACCAAGTAGAGCGCTTACTGCTAAGCCATTTCTCATAGTTTCAATGTCTATTCTGTACCTCTTGTGTACCACAGAAATTCATTGCCGTTTTAGTAGAAATTGAGTATTGTAGAAAATGAAGAGCAACATTAAAGCACAAAAAATGTAAAGCATTATGTAGGTATTTATTCTATATGCATATGTCCTGATTTCAAACATCAAAATAATTTCTTGACCAAAACAGACTGCTGCACAGTCATATGTTTTATGTACCCAGCAAAGCTGGAGGTTTACAGTTTTCACATTTAGCATTAATACTCTGGGATTATGCAGCTGAAGAGTTGGACCGATTAACAACAGTGCTTTTGTTTATATGGTGTTAAGGTGAAACAGTCCAGTGACAACTGTATTATTTCTTGCCTTTTCAGCTGTCCACACTTGTGCAATAAGCTCAACATCCTGTCAGGTTTCATCATGTATCCTCTTTATTATCACATTGTGTGAATCTGTAGAGTCGTAAATTAGAATGACTTTTTTTTTTTTTAAGTTGAATTCCTCATCACAGCAGAGATGCCATGGTTACCATGTCAATCAGGCACGGATAATCAAGTCCATAATAAGGGATGTCAGGTATGCTTGGTATCTGGCTGGAAAATTAAAGTTTTAGAAGTTAATGCCACCAGGACTGTTGAGGAAAACAGCTGCAATGTAGGACCTGGTAATTTTGTATATTTTTTTTAAGACTCAAGGGGAACGCACAAGGCAATGTCTGTTACTTTAAAAATGTTGGTATATTTGATTGTGTCTCATGTACACACATTTCTATTATCCTTCAGAAAATTCCCTTTGAAAACATGATAGCAGGAGTCTGGTGTGGTTGGTCAGGACTATCTAAACACACCACCAGGTTTAGTGTTTGTATACTGTGTTTGTCACTACAATGTGGGACCTGCTATATTTGCAATCTTCATAGTCTAAATTTTCTTTGAAAAGTAGTTAGTAGCACAACGCAATCCCGGAGCTTGGCTTATGTTTGTTTTCATCAGTACGCAATAATCCATTCTCATAGGATGGTTGTGTGAGCCACAAAAGTGTAAATGCCATTCTTGCCTATGTTCTCATTCCTGGTGCTGAACCAGCTATTTCTCCTTTGAAAGAGCAATGAATCTGCTAGTTGTCAGCAACCAGAGATTTAGATGCTAACTTTTCCCCTTGTGTTGCTGTGTATTGTTCTCCTTTATCCTAATTTCTGTTTGTTTGTTGTTCGGTTCACTGCCTCTGAGTAAGCTAATCTGTTTAGACTTTTATGTATTCACATGGCTCTGGTTTAGGCTTGTGTTTGCTTTAGGATGGTAGAAGTTCAAGAGTGGTCGAGGTGTCTGTTACATGGGGCAGACTCCCCGTTATACACACACCCCTGGGGATACTGGAAACCTTTGATAACTGGAGCTTCATCGTTTGGTCTTTTTTCCTTGATATCCAGATTTGGTAAAGTGCAATTAATCAAAAAAAAAGGGCAAAAAATTAGTAACTTGGGCATCATAGTCAGTTGGATTTCTCTTTGTAGGATACCAAAAGACCCCCAAATTATCCAGCTCATCCCCTGTCCCTCTTGATGTGACTATGTGTCAATATGTGACTCCTAACTGCTCCAGATCTTCCCTTTGGCAGATGTGTCACTCCTCACTGCTGCTTCTAAGAGCTGTTAAGGTCAATGGGCGTTTTCGTTCTCTGCCATCTGTGTTTCTGCTAAGTATCCCAGAGGTATAAAATAAAAACAAAGAACAGAGAAGAGAAGTAAATAAATAGAATAGATTGAATCCCTCAATCCAATATGGAAAAAAAATTGCTAATAATTGCTTGTAAATTGATGGTAATTGCTAAAACTCATAGCAATTTGTTTGCTTTCATATAAACAAATTACTAAAATATGTTGCTGTGACTTACATGTCCCCATTTCATCTCACTCACTAAATGGTTATTGCTCCTCACTTTAAAACACTGTTTATATACAATTCTGTAACAACCTCACTGTATGACATACTCACATTAACATCTCTAACTTGGTGTTTGGAGCATTTGCACTCACAGAAGGTCTGTCTGGAAGGCCCCTAAGATCAATGAGAATTTTTCCTTTGCTTTCAATATGCTTACTGTGAATCCCAAAGTGAAAAGTAGCTTGCAGGGAGCCTGGATATTGAGCAGGCTGGTACACACAAGTAGGAAGTGCCAGACTGTAAATTTCTGGGAAATGTTTTTGCTTCCAAGCCAGACTGCTGGGTCGGTGTGAAGCTTCTGCCTGTGGTCTCTCCTGCAGTTGGGGCTACCAAGCATTTAGCAACAGTGACAACAAAGGCCTGACCTCCACTCTAGCGCTTTGGCTGCCACAATATTGCTTCACCCCACATGAGTGAATTTTAAATTAAAAAAAAAAAGCTAATGGTTCTTTTATGCACTTCAGTAAGCAATTTTTCTTTTAAATGTGTAACATATGCTATGTCTATGTATTTTCTTCTCCTCCTCCTTCTGCCCTCTCTCTCCTCTCCATTCTCTAAGAGAAGGGAAATTTTAACAACTTTTCCTCTGCTGTGCATGGGAACACCACTCAGAGTTGTGCTGCATCAGTCAAAGCTCATCACTCCATATCAGCTTAATCCTGCCACAAAGTTCTGACTTTCTCAAAATCTGAGAACCGAGTTTGTCAGCCAACAAACAGCATCAAATTCCTTGTTCCACATGTTGAATGATGAAATGCGTATACTTCATCTCTTTTTCTGGCTTCTAAATTCTCAGCAGTTCATATCCTTCTGTGATAGGAACTTCAAAAACTTACATTAATTATTACTAGCCCTGGTCAGAGAAATTTAGCTGGAATCATATTCCTCTGGAATATTCAGCTCTGTCAACACAGTACAAGGTCAGCTCTAATTTTGTCAGAATTAGCTTTTGGAAAGAAAACCTGGAATATAGTTCTGACAATGTTACGGCACTCTAATTTTAACTCTTTTTATTTCAAAATGTTCTGTTTATAATAACAAAAAATCAAAATCAAAGTAACTTTTTGGTAAGTGAATTTCAGAACACTCAGGTTTAATTTCTTATCTCTTTCTAAATTGTAAATTGTTTTATAAGACAAAATGATCCAGGAAACTTCAATATAACACTAGGCAGAGTAGACTCTAATAGGTATCTCGATGAAATTCTTTGTTGTACGGTCTGCCACACATGTTAATCATGTGTTTAATGTTTCTTATGTGATCTAACAAAAAGGTAGAAATATTCTGGAAATAATGAGTTGATAGAATGCATTTGCAGTTAATATTTTGTTTAACATATGCTATAGAGTATATTGTGGATTGTAAAAGGAATGCAAATCAAATTAGCTCGATTAGTCTAAGTAAAGAACAAAGTCAAATGGCTTTTGCAACAAAAACCAGGTAGCCACCAAGCGCATTTAAAGATCTTAAAACAGCCCAATGCTTTCAGCATTTCTCAACCTTACATATTTTGCAGTGTGATTATTTAAATAAAATATTTTAGTACAAAAAGGTAAATATACACACAAGCACACATTCATGCACTACAAACACTAAATCTCACATGCAATGCAGGTTAAGCGGCATCTAGCTCTTCAAAAAACATTGTGAAAAAAGATTTCATATCCGTCATAAGAAAACAAAATATAGGAGAAATATACAACTTGAATACAAGTAGGGGAAGTTTAATAGATATCAGTTCCTTTCTTCTGAATGCACAGGTAACTTCTCTCATGCCTTTCTCAGCTTGCTTTTTAGTATCCTGTGTGCTGCTCTATCTATCTAACTTGCTACAAATTGCTTTTAAACACTAGCTTCTAATACTGACAGGGTTTTCCATGTCCCTAAACTGAAAATTCCTTCAAACGTTAACTACTAATTCAATAAGCAAAACAATGCAAGCCTTAGTTCTAATTTCATTCACATTGACCCTTCTCTCAGAACAAACTGCATTCAGTTAATCCCACTGCTCCAGATTAAAATTTAAGAATTAAAATCTTGAAAGTCGCTGCCTTTTGAGCAATTTTAATGGGGGCCCAATTCAAAATCTAGGTTCTGTCTCACTGTTGACTTTACTGGCTTGAGTGAGCCTCCTTGAAAAGCTTCGTGCCGTCCTCTGCTAAGTGTCCTTTGGCACATAAAAAACAAATGGTGAAAAAGGTAAAATCTGTTTGCGCTTTTTTTTTTTTTTTGAATGGAGGTAATTATAGCCGTTTGTTAATTCCACTGAGAGGATCAAATTCTTCTCTCTAAAGGCAGCGTAAGTCCACTGAAGCCTTTGAATTGCTCCAAATTCAACCCAGGTGTCGTGGTTTAACTCCAGTTGGCAACCAAGCCCCACACAGCCGCTCGCTCACCCCTCCCCCGGTGGAATGGGGGAGAGAATAGGAAGACCAAAAGTAAGAAAACTTGTGGGTTGAGAT
>NW_009232615.1:0-10320 GCF_000690835.1 Fulmarus glacialis
CTTAATGATTCTATGATTCTATGAACAGTTATTTCTGGCAACTGTTACCTACCAAATTCTGGCTAGGCATTCAATCAACATGACAAAGCATCATCACAGACTGCATTTGTGTCATAGTATTTCATAGCCCTCTGGTAAGCCTTTGGGTCTGTGACCCTCATAATACCATCTGTTCCGAAGCCATTGTGGCTATCACTAAATTAAAAACGAGACAGAATCTCAAAGAAGCTATTGTCAGCTCTCATGACAAACTGTAACAAGGACCATGAAAAAATTGGAAATGGAAATGGCTCTGCAGCTGACAGAGGTTCACTCGCTCATCTTTTGAACATTTGTAACCACTTGACAACATCTGCCTTAACTTATTACTTGCCCCCATTTAGAAAATAAAGGTTTTTGTTTTTAAATGAGAGAACATACTTTTTAAAATATGTCTTTATTTTAAATTACTTATTTTAAGGTAGCAAAAACCACTTACCAGCAGAGAAATTTTCATTCAGAAACCAAGGTGAAAACAGTCCTCTCTTTTAGTAGGTCAGATCACCTCTGAGAGAAGGCAAGTATTTTTCCAAAGTGCTACCTAACACAATCTTTGTCCATGTAGATTTAGAGCTCTGAAACCATTTTCACACTGTGTATTGTACAGAAGAAATTTTGCATCTGCATGATTTTTTTTTTTTAAGTTTTACTTCCATAGCCTTTTACTGATAAGTTCTTGGTAACACTCACAATTCACTACTTTGTCTAAGTATGTTAAGCTATCCAGTCATATAGCTAACTAACCTAATGTAGCAGAATACATTATCTTATGTTCTGGAATAATTTTTAAAGGTTAACTTCTAACAGCTATGTCCATGAGCATTGACCATAATGAAGCCTGGTTTGGTTTTCTAATGACTGTGTCTTATACCCCTGCAGCAGAGAATTTACGAACGCTCACTCTCCTGTGTACTTGTTGATATCTAATAAAAATTTGAAATCATGAAACAGCCTTGGTAGTCTTTCCTCCTGCCTCTATTTTTGTAATACTTGCACAAGCCTAAATTTTTTTTTTTTTTACATCATTCCCTCTTCTGTCTAGATGAAACTGACTAAAGAATTTTAAAGTTATGGAGGCAAAGCTGACACACACGCAAACAATAATGATTTAGTAAGCCTGATTTCCTAAGGATATCAGTCTTAAACAGCAAGTTCAACGTGTGTGATATAAACAGTGTATCAGTAGTGGCTGAGGGAGATTGAACGTACTGAGCTGCAACAAATAATTTCACCAGCATCACTGATTAAAAAGACTAATAAATGAATTACAACCCAGAAAAAAATTGAACTCAAATGTTAATTTCAGATACATCCATAAAAGAAACATTCATAACTTCAGTTATGAAGTTTAGTTCCTGGGATAAGAGGGAAGCATTTAAAAACTTTGGGATTTTTCATCAAAGTATTTAGAAAAAAAAATTGAAAGAATCAAATGTCTGCATCCTAATGGGCCTACTAAACCACACTATATTGCTCAAGTGTTTTGGGCAGTGTCTTTCCTCGCAGTGCTTAGCTTTTAACAGTGTGAACAATGTTCGTGTTTTCATATTTCTGCCAAGTAAGTGCTTTGCTAATGAATTGCTTTGCTTGGTTCATCTGAGCAGTACTAAAAGACCGACCATTTCTTCCAGGTCAAATGCTTTATGTGAAGATATGTGGCTCTTGAGTATGAGCACTCCATTTTAACATCTCAATGTTTTGCTAATACTTCTTTTCCCTTCAGTTCTATGTCAGTTCTTAAGAAAGGAAAGCTGTTTCTAAAAGCAACTTTAAATTCAATCTAAGGGCTATTTCTTGAAAGCCAGCTTCCTTGAAGCATCACAACAGCATCTATTATAATGCAGGATTTCTCAGATTTGTGTGAAAAAGCCACACATGTATAAACTACACACGTTTCAGGTCAGAGATTAGCAGTGTTGTAACATAGCTGTAATGCATTGTTATGTACAGAGATTTTTAGTTTCCCAAGACACTGATAAGTGCATCTTAGTACTACATTCAACCTCAACATCTGGACAATAATATTTACAACCGTTCTAACAAAATTCAAGGTATTAAACTGCCCTCTCTTGTTTATCTCCCACTAATAACAGAGTGGGAGCACAGAGTTATGGTTTGCCACATCTTACCAAATTGATCTCCTTCCCCAGAGGATATTACCACCCTTCAGGAAAAAGCTGGCCTGAGAAGTCTTACTCAAAACTATATTTATTGCATATAATGGTAATTACATGAGCACACAAACAACATAACAGCAAAAGGAAATTTATGACATTAGTTCTCCAGTTCCAATCTGACTCATGCTACACTTGATTAAATATGCAAGAGTTATGTATGTGCTCACCAATTCAATGTTAGGGGCTATAATATCCTCCAACTTCCCCCAAGGACCTAAAACAAGACTTAGTTCTTTGCTGTTCAAACCGAGGTAGGAGTCTGATTTGTAGGACAGGAGGATGCATCAAAACGTTGACGTGAACAGAACATCTGAGAGAAACTAACTACCCATTATAATGAAAGAAGCAATCCTTTTTCCTTCAGATCTCTATATCCACAGACTTCATATTTGTGCTGGTTTGAAGTTACCTTTTCTTGAATTTTACATTTTCTACTGAGTAATAATGTAAGATAAGAAACAAAGATCTATGGAAGTAGTTCACCTTTATTACCGATAAAAGTACATTACTATAAAACAGTGCTAAGTTTAACTGAGCTCTCAAAACCAGATCAAAAAGGAGTCACAGAAACAAAGTACTGATGCCACAGATACTTATTTCTGAAACAGTCTGCTATCCGAACAGCCATCTCCTTCACCAACCATCTCAGCTGCAATGACTTGGGAAATATTATATTCATTGAGCAAATACAAGACAACATTGTCAAAATCTTCCAGAAAGGAAGATAGTTGGGGGAAAGAGAGATGTAGGTAAATGAACTGATTTATTATTTAAAAGTATTAAAAGTTCTGCAGTGAATTTGAGACAAGGGCCTCATCTTACTTGGCTGAGCTGAAATGGTTACTAAGGAGCTGCCACATATACTTTCACTTAAATTGCATGTAAAGGCGATAAATATCAAAAAGATAATTTTCACTGACAAATGATAGAGCTGTTTTAATCATCTACATTTTAGTAGGAGGTCCATCAATGACAGTACTAAATTTAAATATTATAAGGGAAAACCCTCCTAAAGTCTGCCAATCATTTGCAAGTCAAAACCCACAATAGACAGCCCACAGGCTGCCTTCAGCAGGCAGCGGGAATATTGATGCTGCTGCCCTAACAAGATTGACTGATACCTTGGAGATCCCTGTGGGGAAAATGATTTTCTTCGGAGTACAAATGCACTGGAAAGAATAACCACAGGAATTAAATGTGAGTCCCATGACAGGAGGCTTGTACTGTATTTAAAGCTAAGTAAGTCACAGTATCTATGCCTCAGTTTCCCCATTTCTTGACTGGGAATAAATAATACATAAGGGCAAAATGTATTTGAAACTTAACATGTTGACCACTCAAAGCTGTTATGAAAACAAATACTATAACCTTTTTTAAATATCTAGACTTTAGATTTAGAAAAAGAATAGATTTCAGTCATTCATACTATCTGCCATACCAACTGTCTTAGCTGCCATACTATCAGCAGCCACTCAACTTAGCCAGTTACATTTTTATTCCTCTAAACTTGCTCAGATGCTTAAATATTCATGCTTAAAATATAAAGAAAGAGCTGAAACTAAAAATGCAGCTATGCGACCAAATATCAAATATTGCATTCAAGATTTAGATCAGCTATTGCTTCAACAATGTAAAAATTTATAGTGCATAGGTAAAAAAAAAGACTATAACTAATGGTATTTTTTTCAAATGCCAAGAATTGTTTGCAAATTCATATATACTAGAGTCGTAAATATGTGATTAACTGTTGAACCTAAAAAGCTCTTATGTTTTTGCTCTCTATAAAGTCCATGCATATTAATATCAGAATGAAAAAGATACAGATCAACAGATTGAAAAAGTGATGAAAGCCCAAAACAGCTTTCTGTTTTCAAGTTTAACGTTACTAAGTCTCACTCATGATGTATTTTTCCACTCATATCAGTTTAGCCAAGTAGCTTACCATGATAGAAATGGCATTAAAAGCATTAACAACTCTAAATCTGCATTCACTGTGTTTCATGTGTTTCCAGAGTACTGGAGACAGTCTAGTTTTAGAAAACATTGATTCTTTTGCTTTTACACATATATAACTGGCTCAAGCAAATAAACTGTACAACATAGCCTCTGATATAGGTGTATCCACTACCCAGGTTAAACATGGTCAGCTTACTATGGCTTCAGTGAGCCTGCAGTGTTGACCAGACTTTTCAATCATTACCCAATTAAATCAACACAAATTGAAACTCAGACCATTTTTTCACAATGCCAAATGTACAGCAGTTTACCAAGACACTGGCTCATAACTTTAGTGTTGATGCTAATATTACATCACGTCATAGCAACAGCATGAAAAGATCCTTTATGGTCAGCAGAAAATCGGATTAAAAAGGCATCCAGACTTCCAAAGTAAAAGTAAAGGAATTTTCTTTTCCAAGCCAATGTAAAACCAAAACCAGAGAGATCCAGATAATCAAGTTGTGAGAACTGGATTATCTCCATCCTAGAAAAGGACAGAAAAGAAAAATAAAAGAAATCAAAGACTAGCTACCGAGTTAATAGTGGAAGTACTTTTACTACCAAAAAATAGTATAGTGTTTGTATTTCAGAAAGAAAATTATTATTTCAGTTTTCTTAAATTATATGCAAGGCCTTAGAACAAATGTTGAAGAAAGGAATGGTTAGCAAATACCGTAATATGGAAAAGTGGAATAAAACACAGTATGTGTTTATTATTGGTGACACACTAAGCTAGCCTGTACAGTATTTGGTTCGATAGATTAATTCCAGGAAAAAAAAAAAGAAAAGAAAAAAAGTTGTAGAACTAATTTGCCTGGATTTCAGTAAAGTTTCAATATAGCTGGATATGGGAAAACAAATCACACTAGAGATGGCATAGAGCAGCACAAGAATATAAAAATGAGATAAGAACTAGTTTCCACTAGTCCATCCATCCAACAGGGATGGGTGATGGTGAGTAGACTTCAAGGTTTGGCCTCAGGCCATATCTTAGTTTAATTTATTGTCTTAGCACATGGGTATCAAGAGTGCTGATGAAATTTGATTGCAATGAAGTTATAGTACAGAAGCAAGTAATCCAAAGGCTTTTAGTAAAGAGCTCCTGCAGTCCACATATTTGGCCACGATGATTTTACTTAAAAGACCATTCTCATCTCCTATTCCCTAACTCTAGTTACAGAAGACAGCAGTCAGTTTTATTCAGAGAAAACACTGGCCTTTTTTAGTGAGATGCCGTACGCAAGGTGGCCAAACAGCATGTCTTCTCTCCCTTACTGAAAAATCAAGAGATGGCAGAAGAATAGTAGCTGCACATAACTTTCTTCATATCATTTGTTGCTACTCGTTGAAAAAATATACTCTAATATGAAGAATAATGGAAAAATAACCAGCAAACCTTAGAAAGGAATGCAGTTTTCAGAGTTGGACAAAACACACTTCAGATTTTCCCATGAGTTAAAGCTCACTGAAATAACTGCTTTCTCTGTTAGTTTGATCATCTAGATTAAAAAAAAATCCTGACATAAAAAATAGCCTGGCACTAACCTTAAAGGCCAATTCTTTAACTCCATCTAAAAACAGTTAGCTACCAGAAAACACAGTCTATGTTTAAAGAAAACTAATCTTGGAGAAATTACATTATGCTCTTCATACATAGTAAGTTGGTTGAATCCTTCCAAAGTGCAAGGTTCAACTCATCTTTAAACTGTAGACTCATGAGCCCGGGAAGGACTGCTAAGCACAATACTGGCTAGCAGGGAAGTAAAGCTTCAGTAAATGGAAAAGAGGTCTTCAAATAAAATTTAAGATGAGATGAATTGGAGAGATAAAGAGACATAAAAAGACTGTTCCAGACTGGGGATTTGCAGAAAAAACTCTGTACCAGAGTAGACAACTTATCTGGGGAATGCAGCTGTTTGACATAATCCTGGCAAAAGCAAGCATTAAAATAATTTCCTGAGGGACAGTTGCTTCCAGATCTCTAGTTTTGTATTAAGGTAGGCTACTTTCTGCTTGATGAGGATAAGATAAAGCACAACTTTTAAGAACAAGTTGTTTATAGTTTCTAGTCAGAAAAAAGAAATCATAATTGATTAGGTAACTTCTGGTCCTCTCAAGAGCAGTCTGTTGTCTCAGGAAACAGCTTATGCCAAAGCAAGTCAAGCCCCCCTGTGAGAGATGTAAAGCAAAAAGCAAAAGGTAATTTCATCAGCGCACCAGAAATGCACCTGAGAACTGCAAGAGATTTATAGCAAAATACATGCACTGATAACCCCTGCGCAATTTTATAATTATACGTTATTATAAGAGAGACTGCTAAAGAGCTAGGTCTCAGACTCTTGGCTACAGTGCTGCAAGCTTCTCATACACATTTACTAACAACCGCAACTAAACCACATAGAATGGTTTGTCTCATTCAGATTGCTGTTGATGGTAGCATTTAGTTATATTTCACCAGTATGCAAAGTTAAGCAGCACAAGAAAAGAAGGGGAAAAAAAAAAAAAGAAAAGAAAAAAGACAACAACACATGTAGATGACTTCACGTCTCAAATGTTTTCCTGTAGTTAATGAGTTCTCACAGAATTCTACAACAGAACCTTCAGGAAAAGGAAAATAAAATCCCTTTTGTTCGTTTAAAGTTGAGGATGGCTGCTCTCTCCAGCCTTTTTCATATGCTTTATATTTACCCCCCCCAAAAGCCTTAAAAATATTTCTTTATTAATTATATGAAATTCAATTATAAATCATTAGATGCCAGATGTTGCCTACAAGCAAAAGCCCTTAGAGACTACAGGAAAGACAGCCATGCATACCAGGTGTCACATAGTTTTGATTGCTGTGTAAGTTCTCAGCTCCAGCTATAAAGTAATACTTTAATAAATTCAATGAGCACAAAAATGCTCAGGGAAGCAAAATAATCATAATTAACCCAGTGCATACTTCAGCAGAATGACCTAATTTAAAAAGTGTTTTGCAAAGCAATTCTCATAGTGAAAGGCAACTACACAGAGCAAAATAAAAATTGTATTTTTGAGAGCCATGCAAAAAAGCACCACCAAGTATCCATGAAAAGGGATGTAAGAGACTATAGAGAATAGTAGGGAATAGCACACATTTTCAATTTCTTCCAGGCCTTCTCTCATTTCCATTTTATTCTTTTTTTAAACAAGGAGAACTTAAATATCAAGAGCAACTATTAGCACTTTACTGACACGAGGCCTCCTGGCCATATCCTGAATTACTGGGACTAAGACTACTGACATTTTCATTCCGTTACATTAGTCTTGCTTGTTAGTATTTTTCCACTAGTAAAAATCTGTATTTTTTTTCCCCTCCGTCCTCTCTTAGGTGGCCAGTTACCCAGCAAAAGGTATGAGGGAAAAAGCAAAGATTACTCTGGATATCAACAAAACCCAAGTGACAACGACTTTAATGTAGTCAGTCCTTTAGAGGGTAAAATGCATAGGGAGATGGAAGGAGTCTGGAAGGACTTTTAACAGGAATTACCCTTTCTAACACCTACAAAAAAAGCCTGAAAAAGTAAATTTTTCATTATGCTGTGATCAGATGCTTTTACTAGCTTGCTGGTTTGTTCATCATCTCTACTTAGTACTATGAAACAAGGAGATACTTTCCACGTAAACAACCATAAAGAGTCATAAATATTTTGTGTTCTTTAAATAATATTAGATACATCTTTGTCTACAGAAGCCTCAATGCAAATCATTAAGGTATACTTGAACCTCCCATGAGAAAACGATCAAGAGAGAGACAAAAGCCCCAAAACTTAATTTGTGAAGATCCCAACCGAGGCTTTTCAGTTGATTGTTTTGCCACTGACACTTTTGTATGGACATTCCCCAACCATATTGCATAAGCAGGCTGCATGAGAAGCATGACTGGAAATATTTTGGAAGCAACTGACCATTCTTGCAGTTGCAGTTGCATTGTATCTGCATGCTTTAAAAAAAAAAATCATTAAAAAAGCTCAAATATTAAAAAAACAGCCAAATCAAGCATATAAAATATCAGACTGGCAACAATCAAAAATGCATCATTATTAACTAGCTGTCACAGAATGGGCCATTTTATGGAACTGCGGGGTACTGCAATGCCTGCAAGACAATGACCAGTTGATAACAACTAGGTTGCATGGCACACCGTTTGGCAGCACCTCACTTTTACAGTGCAAAGACAATAAGATGTATCCAAAATATTAAGGCAGATTTGTGGCAGAGAATACATGTATACATACATATATGTATATCTTATACATGCATGTATGTAAGATGAGTGAGTAGAGTTGAGAAAGATATTAATCTTTTGTACTTTCCTTCCATGATTGCTACGGGTAATGTACCATGGAAATGAGGGAAGAAAGAACAAAATCTGTGCTTTATAGATTTTTACCACTGGTAAAAATAAGGAGTCTTGCATAATAGGAAGACTGTATCAAGATTTTGTCCACAAACAAGTGTTCCCATCCCAACAGAAATCATTACCTCCATCCACAAAGCTTGTCTTGCTTGCATTCCTAGAATTGCAGGATGACTGAGGTAGGAAGGGACCTCTGGAGATTGTCTACATCCAAACTCGAAGTAAAGTCACCTAGAATGCGTTGCCAAAGGCTGTGTCCTGTCAGATTTTTAATATCTCCAAGGATGTAAGACTCCACAACCTCTCTGGGCAAGTGAATGTATCTTACACGTGTATCTGAAATACTGTTACCATTACGCAAATGGTATGTGATCATACTCTTGTTCCCCAGCTCTTTACCTGTCAATTACTTGAAACGACAGTGTAGTGCAGAGAATCTTCCTCAGATGCTTTGTTATGATGTCTAGCAAAACCAAAGCTCTGATCCAGACTGGGCCATTGTGATCTTTAGATTTTATTCCTTGAACTTGCAATGATACTTGGTTGCTACCTACCAAATTATAATATTTAATCCATACTTGCTGTATGTGAAACGCATTGATAATAGCTCAGTTTTGATAATAGAACCCAGTTTTATGCTATAAAACATGAATCAAAGCTTGAGATGAACACTGCTTGTATTTTGAAAATTTAAAACAAAGATTCTTAAAATCTTCCAAGCAAAAAGAAGCAACTTTGGAGTAATACTGCGCACTGTAGACTGACCTGCTGCAATAGCGAATTGTGCACTGTAGACTGACCTGCTGCAATAGCGAATAGTGATGAATTATCTGATGGGTGGAATTTTATCAGTTCCACACAATACAATAGAAACACTGAAATGATTCGTGACCTGCCAAATAAAGAGGAGTAACTCTAGCCAAAGCATCCCTTCCTTCTGCCAGCATCTACCACTAATTAATTTTCCATTTTTTAAAACGGGAACAAATAGAGGTGATAAAATGGTTTCTGGCAAGCTGAGCCTGAATTGATAAACTGTGGAAAAATCTATCACACAGATAACATGAAAATAGACGAAAACAGAAAGTTAAAGCTGAGCATACCAGGCAAAAATCCCTGTTAAAAAAAAAAAAAAAAAAGAAGAAAGAAAAAAACACTTTTCAATTCAGAGATAAACTCTCTTACAAATAGAAATCTCAGGAACGTTAATTAAAAAAATAGATCTAAAAAACACTTAAGAAAAAGTTCCAGAAATCTGCCCTAACCATTGCTACTAGATTCCTAATAAATACTACACCGCAATGGCTTAGATTCTCCATCTTACTCCAGTTCTGTTCAGTGCAACAACAGTGCATGCTGCACAAAATCCGATTACCTTTGCTGCACAAAATCCGATTACCTTTGCATCTTCAGATATTCACAGATTGTCTAAACCAAACAACTAATTTAAGCGCAGTTGTAGTATTCCTCTTGTAATGGCTGTCAGCTGAGAACAGCACAGACAAGTTGAAACCTGTTGAAGAGTCCTTATAGAGCTCACTCTCAGGTGGTGAAAAGCATCCAAGAGTGGCGATATTTTCTTGTTGAAATATCTGCTCCTGCTACAGCTGCTTTAAGCCATTTGGAGTAAATACAGGGTAATGTGAAAAGAAAGTCTTTTATGAAGCAGGACCTATGTTTCATCAGCCCCAAAATACCACTTTCAGGACAACAGTTCCCAGGGGATCA
>NW_009232615.1:10343-14567 GCF_000690835.1 Fulmarus glacialis
GGAGCTCTCTGCTTCAAGTTATAAACAAAATTAGTGCAGTAAATTCCCATAGTCACTTTCTGTTACCAAAGGAGCAACTAAATTCTAGTTTAAACTCAAATTTGTAGCAATTATTTTTGTCAAATACTGAACAAAAATACATCTGCTTTAAAAGAGTATTGTAAAACCCAGATAAAGCATCCAAGAATTAAGAAATTCTACTGGTCTTCCTCCAATGGTAATCTTTAAGATATGAATCAGTATGAAATGGTTAACTGCTGTACTTGAGCTCAATAACACTAAAAATAAAAGGAGGTAACTTTGAAACAAACAGGGGAAAAACAAACTTTCTTGATTATTCACCTTGATTCACACTTTGTTATATTTCAAAAGCTACTGACTATGCAAGTTGGTGTTACGTACTTTTTATTGCACTAAGCACCGATGAGAAATAGTATTTTCAAGGCAGAAAAGAATATAGCCTGTGAGTGCCGCATGGTGGGTGAAGAATTTAAAGTATTGAAATGGTCCTTGAGTCACTTGAACTCAATGGGCGTGTTCCAGGTTAAAATGCAAGTAGAACTGTCATTGTTTTCTCAGAGTGCAGAATGCAACTACTTGAAATACTTAGATGTGACTTTGGTCAAATCACAGTAAAATGCCTTCTGTAAGCTGTGGTTTTGGCTGAACATATGGTTTGCTCTCTCTACTTTCTATGAAATAACCCTGAAGTTTCTGAAGGGCAAACTCACAATATTTCACTAACAAATCTAACAAAACCAATTACCGTTATTTCTCCATTCTTCTTCAATCACTGTGTGCATAAGGATGCACTTAGAGATCGAACCAAATGAGCACTGAGATTTGGCATTAGCATATAGCTCTACGGTAATCAGTTACAACACAAACCACCCACAAGAACCAGCATAACATGCTTAGGACAAGCCTATGTGGCCTAAACCAACAATTTTTACAGTATAGTGGCCTGACAATGAAAATCAAATGCATTAGTGAGCGTTCCCCAGATGCGGTCCTTGTTATGAAAGGAAGAATAAATACTAGAGAATACTGCCTCACTGAAGGAAAAAAGTTATTTTGGGTGACTGTGTTTAATCTTTCTCTTCCTTAACTCCCCTGACCCCTTCAAACAGGGTTTGAACTCACGTTTCTAAAGTCTTCTCTGCTTTTTCTTTCTTTCAGTCCGCTCAACATCTTTGACAGGCTCATAAGCATACACTACCGATATGTACTGCCAGGCTTCTTTCTGGCAAAGTGTCTTTGGGTTGAAAAAAGAAAGTAACAAGTCAACGTAGTTAGAAATAAATAACAATATATTTATAACCGAGAGGTAAAGCGCACATAGTTAATCTAAGCATTAAGAGATCTGACTTAGTTCTGTATAATTATAGGAAACTTTAACAGATATCTAACAATGTGGAGTGGGGAATGTAGTTCTTTAAGGTAATGCTTTTTGAAAACTAATTTCTACATGAGTAATTTTGGATAAGTAATTTCTCCCTTTCTGTTTTAGTTTTCTACTCTTGGAAGCTAAGCTACTAATAGGATTAACTGGCAAGTGCTATGATGAATTATTTAATATTCAAAAAATACTAGAGTCTTCTAGGATTATAATGATATACAGATGCTGGAAAAACTATTTCATGTCAAAGCTACATTTAGCTAAGAAATTTTCAGCCTGAAAGAGAATACACAGATTTGTTTCCTGGACAATGGGTTGAAATATTGATTGCCATTTCAGGCATTACTGAATGATGGCCCGTTCCAGGACTTTTCAGACGTCAGCAGTAAGGGCTACTTTCCACAACAGTACTCTGACTGCAGGAGATAAAAGGCTGTTTATTCTTTTTTCACAGGGGAGGAAAATAATGACAAAAGCAGGAAGGCAGCAGTAATGCAGAAATCTGGAGGTGATGATAAAGGGTAGGGAGAATGGAGAAACTTGTTCAAATAAATCCATTCTGGACAAAATCAGGCAAGTGACAACCAAGTATATATGACATTCAATTGAAGTGTGAATCATCATTTTTTAATTTAGTAATTAAAGAAAACTTCAAATTTCATTGGGTGTGATAAAAAGCAATTTGAAATACAGATTACAAACTGAAGTATTTCAAACCTTTAGAACACAACTTGTGTTGTTTTCCCCGAGTGCACTATACAATCCTTAAAAACAAGAAAGGACACTGCATTTGTTGAAAAGCATTGCTGCTGCACTCTGAAGTACACTTAATTGATGCTGCCATGTTACTGCTTCACTCTTCACATCTTGCAAGCAGTCAGAGCTAGCCAAATAACAAGCTGGTATAACCCCTGGCTTGGAGAAAATTTCAGGTAGTGACAAATGGTAAAAAATAGCACCTGAGAACAAGGCAGATCTTAAAATGAGAATTGCATAACAGAATACAGTGAATGAATGTATGGATTTAAACATTAACTCTATGAAGAATAATTTAACTGCACAAGCAGCTAAAGAGACTTTTAACAGCATTTCTCTTTGAAAGAACTAGTTTTGCTGTTCAGCTGATTTAATTAATAAAAACCCCAACATTTTAGAAGGGACTGAAATAGCAGTGAGCTTGAACACAAACACACTGCCCCCTGCAGCAGGTCTCTGTTAGAATATCTCACATCTTAGGTAATGTAACAGTATAAACCAATCATACCCATTTCCCAAGAAGTTTAATTAAGCAGAATACAGAACACAGCTAAAAAAATTGTCTTTTATTCGTGGATCAAGCCCCCACCATTTGGTGTCACGTTGTCTTAGGCATTTCATTACTAAGGCAAATACAGCAAGAGTTAACCTCTCCCTCCAAACCCTCCTGTTTATCATTATCATTTTGTTGGTGAACAGATCTTTTCTATCACCCTTAACTGCTCCAATTTTCACACCATTGCCAAGTCCTCCTGTTTTTCATTTTAGTATATCTTTAAAACAGGAGTAAATCGGTGAAGACCTGAGAGAGAGTAGCATAATTAATAATAACCTGTTTCTTTAGAAAATTGTAATTTTAAACAAATATAGTCTTTTAACAGATCACACCACCCAATAAAAGGTAACTGCATTCACATGATACATTAGACTTCTGCAAAGAGCATGTCTTCATGGTCACATTAACAGAATATGAAGTCTGCACGTGAGACAAATGCAAGAGTCTTTATGCAGGAACTCCAAAGCACAGGACATGCTACAACTCACAGGAGGAAGCACATTCTCAAGCCACAGGACTAAACTTTCTAGTCTTTCTTCACACATTGATTCAGTAATTTAGATTAATAAGGTTGTTTCTGTGTAGAAACAGTAGATCGTATACAGGAGTAAGTACTTAGAGAGTTATGGCCAAAAAGTTGTACTGAAAAATAGTAAGGCTTCAAAGTTTAATTTTTCATCCTTCTTACCTATTATAAGGTAATAATCCTGCCTATTCCCATACCATAAGCCATTCTTATTCATACAAATATAAATAAACATTTTATTTAGTTTTTGTCCTTCTCTGGACAACTACAAATAACATCTCAAATCAAAGATCCAGATTTCTAAACCACTAGCATCAGGAAATTTTACTGAATGTCAGATGTCACTCATTCTAAAATTTTAATTAAAAGAAAAAAAATCCTTCAAAACTGATTTCAGGTTCAACTGTTTCAAGTATTTTTACTTGGAGAAGCAGGGCTGGATACGTATGCTACATGCTAGAACTTGTGCCATCCTTAAATCTTATCTCCTTTTTGTTGCATTTTATACATAAAGTTATTATGATCTATACTTGGTATTTGCCCAAAAAGAGAAATTCACCAAAGCTTATTAAATAAATCTAAGCTCTAAGGTAACTGTTATGTTGAAACAGTAGCATTTTATATCGCTTTCTAGGCATTGCTAGAAAGCCATATCAAATAATTTTAAAATATCAAATTAATCACAGAAAATAAGGTATTTTTTTCACAGAACTTTGATTCATAAATTGACTGTCAGCTTAGAATTGTGAATATGAATATTAGAAATTAATGTTTCAGCTTTGTTATAGAGGCTGGTACCTCCACAGTGCTGTTGCTATAGCTCCTCTGCCACTGAGACCATATGTCTTTATAATAAATAAGTAAATATACACAAAAAAAGTGTTGAGAGGTACAGATATTCATCTATACACACAGGCAAGAGTAAACACTGCAAACTTACTCCTCAAAATACTTTTTGCAATAATCAAAAGATCAAGAAGGATATAG
>NW_009232616.1:0-15574 GCF_000690835.1 Fulmarus glacialis
TACAACTAATAAAAATTAATATAAAAATTATTTACCTTAAAACAGTTAAACAGTTTCATCATCTAAGTGTTTTTATGGGATAAAACAAAAAAAGATGTTGGATATTTTTATGAAACTCTTTATGGTCTTTATTTTTCAGGGGCAGCATTACTGTAAGCTGTGATACATATGAAATCTTTTAAAATTCAGTTCATAAATACAATCTGCCCAGTTTATAAGTTATGTGGCAATATGTAAATTGTAATCTTACATCACATTTAATTGATTTAGCCATAAACATTAAGCTAAATCCACAGCACTAAACCCAGCAATGCAGTGAATGTTTGAAATGTTCATGAGAAAGTAAGAACTAAATACAGTATTAGTTACGAAAAATAAACTTCTACCTAATCAGTTATCCCATGGGTTTACTACTAACATCTAGTCTGAATAAAATTTGAAGGCAGTGTTCACCCATGCATCACCCTGCATGTCAATGTTATTCCACAGAGACTCAGCCTCTCTTTCAGAACCAGATTAAGCATTCAAAAATTCTGGCTTTGACTTTCAGAAATAATCTGATCAGTCAAATCTGTAGGACACATGTCTGCTGCAAATAGCAAATGTGTATGTGGAGAGGATGAGGAAGAAGAAGGGGAGAGAAAAAAAGCAGTTTTAAAGGAAGGGGTTATTCATATTCCATCTCATACTTGTACTACTCTTAATTTTCTCAATAAATCCTTTATGCTGAGATGGTTCTGAAGACAGGTCCAGCCACCTTTACCTCTAAAATACTTCAATTTTTTTTATAAATATATATTGTTGACATAACTCAAATAACATTTTCCTGTGTAATATTTCAAACTCACTTTAATTCACTTTTATTTAATTTCTCCTTTGAGAAAGGAAAAATTATAAAAGCAGCTTTGTTTCAGATCTACATATCTGAATGAGAACTTTTCCAAAAATTTCTGTAACAGTAAGTTTGGACTCCATATTTTAAGTACTAAATTCAATTCAAATGTTGAAGCAATAAGCTTTTATCTTTGATTAATTAAATACATGGTTATCACTTCACAATTCTCATATTTAAAATAATTTGGAAGTGTGAGAAAGTTTCATAAAACAAATACTTTAGAATTTCTGTTTCTCTTTTTCCCATCTTGTTTATTTAACAGTATTTGTTTTCAATAACAAAATTGAAAGTGCAAGTTTGTTTTTCAAAAAAGTCCTACAAAAGGGAGAAAGGAGTTCAATGCATAAAATATCTTTCAGTTATCTATTATTTGAATTTAATTTCTAGCTTTTAAAGGCCTAAGAACACCTTACGTCTAAAGGTGAATAATGCACTCAATTATGGCAGTGGTCATTACCCCTTTTTGCACTCAATTATGGCAGTGGTGATTTTAACATAAATTGAAAGCACAAGCAACAGGTCTAGTCTGTGCTGTGAGTCAGTAGGGCTTAGACCAGTATCTGTGTTTCAGCCAGCTGCAAAGCAATTGCCCTGTTATACTTGCAGCGGTGTGGTAAGAACTTGCCTGTGGCCCAGAAATCTGAGTGATGTGATCAACAGGAGAAACTGGCCTTTTCAGTCCATGTCTCTAGAAGAAGACAACTTCACCACAACTTCATAAAATTTGCAACAATGAGAAGGGATAGCAAACAATGGTGGGTTGTCTAGCACCTGCCACTGACAGAGCAGTTTGGGAGGTTCAGTTCTAAGGCACAGGCCAAAGAGAAGCCTGAGCATGTTGCTGTATCAAGTCACTGGGGGAGGTCAAAGAGTTTGGTTGTTTGCTTATTGGTCAGTCAGGAGTTTGGTATTGGAACTTAGGTTAAAAAAACTCAAAAAATTGCTGTTAATGGTATTAAAACATACCTTTAGTCCTCGATAAAGGAAAGGAATGTAACAAGCAATGGATGTGAGCAAATTTATGTATCTGTGGTCATATAAATGAAGAGAGAACTGCATATTGTATTCTCATCCACATAACAAATTAATTTTGTTTGGACATAAAGGAATGAAATTTATTCTTCCTCAGCTTTGACATTTATGTAGAATAAGTAAATATTGTTGAGAATTGGGTGAACTGCCAAAATGCCAAAAATTTAAAGTGATCTGCACAATGGCTAGAGTTCCAACAATGTGACTCCAGCTTCTGCAAGTATTGCAGCTCCTTTTTGGAACATCAGGGTCTGCTGGACACTGTGATGGTCTGTATTATGGTAATTCCTTTATTGCTATGTTTCACACTTGGTGCCTACAATAAAATCAGACATATATTTTGCTGTCTAAATGGTATCTTACCTCAATGCTACAGGTTGGGTTTTCATTATTTTGCGGGGGCGGGGGGGAGGAGGGTTATATTTCAACTGACTATAAGAATGGCACTTTTAAAGGTATTATTTCTGGAATTATGTTGCACTGTGAAATCAATAGTGTGACTGAAACCTCTTGCATAACAGAATACCTGTAAAATTCCTATATTCATATTGTTCAAGAGAAACTAGCAGGTATCTAGTCCTCAGCTGCATTTTGGGAGAACACAGAGGAACTCATTAGCAAGAAGCACAAAAGGATTTCATTGGCAAGAAAGAATTTTTTCTTAGAACTATGACTTTCTAGCATTGTCTCTTTCTGGCAACATTTCATTCTTAGGGCTAACTGTGCCTCTATTACAGAACTCATGCTGGAACAAAAAAGAGGCGTCCAGTTCCAGTGATAGTTTTAGAAAAGGGCCATTTCCTGATTTGCTATTGGAAACACTGACTAGAAGCTATGAGACTCTGAGCCACCCCTGCTGCAGTTATTTTACAATCATTTATACATACTAAACTCGCCCATTTTTTTGCCCAGCATGGGCCATTATCAGAAATAATCTATTGTGCTGACTGTATGAGCACTGCACGAATATTTCAAAAGCTGTGTTTGTGCTAGCAACTATGGAAAAGCAGAGACCAGTTCTTTAGCTGTCATTGCATGCCTCTCTAAGAGAAGCTTAGACCAGTGATAAATCAGCCAGGGACAGCTGGGGAGGTAGGCTGTTGGGAAAGTTCCTTATTCCTCTTCCATTTCTCTCCAGTTTCTCCTATCTCCCATTTCTTCTTCCAGAGTTTGGCAGAATCTATCTCTCTGAAAATACAATAAACATACAAACCTTTCTATATTAACTAATACAATTGTAGACACAGGAAAAGAAGAGTTAATCAGCAAACTGCCCATGACTACTTTATCAATACAATGCCCTCAAAAGGCAGGCTGACTGCAGTTCTTTCTGCCAAGAGAGCAGCTGAGATGTCAGGGATGGCAACTATTGCAGGAGCACCAAATCCTCCCATCATCAGCAAACATGCCATCATGTTCCCCACCTTCCTAGTGGCCTGACTGTTCAAGGCTTTCCATCTCTGCTCTGCTGGTTTCCTGGCTCTGTACTCTTTCGATTTTTGCTGGAGAAAAGTTTTGAGCTGGATCTTGTTAACGCTTGCTAACACCAACAGAAACACTGATTGTATTGTTTTTGTTGGATTCTCTTTTTAAGTGTGTACAAGCAATAACATCAGTAAAACATTTTAGAAAATATACATGCTGTTGTTAGTTGAATAAAAATTACTTTTTTACACCAAGAATAAAAACTAGTCATTACACATTCTATGAAGTCTTCCACAGTGGTTTTTAAATGCTATTCATGCTATTTATGCCAGTGAATTTCCCAAATTATGAATAGTGCTGCATTTAACTTAATTTCTTTCTTTATACCAGACTTGGCTCAGCCAAATTTTTAGCCACAAGGAAGTAATTTTCTCCTGTTTCAACATTCCGTGCCTGTTTTCAGAAATCTCTTTGGGTTTCAGTTGGCTTGAAACTGGAGGTAGGGCTGAGTAGTTTTGTTCCAACTTAGACAGTGCAATTTCACAAGAGCTACTTGGGTAGCAGCCAGAAGTGGAGAATGTAAATACAAAAAGATCAATACCACTGCTTGGAACACTGTTTTAGAAATAAGTTATTATGTTGGTGTCCAGTAAAAACAATTACCTGAAGATTTAAAGGCCGTAAACCATAGTAAATCTAGGATAAATAGAGTATCTCAATGGCACTATCTTCATTTGAATCCTCTGACATCTGGCCGATGGCATTGTCAAGACAGACAATAAGCTGACTCAAATTCAAGACAGGAAACTTAATATAGGTGTATAATTTACATACTTAATGTATTACTTTAGAATGAAATGGTGTTGCTGGACTGGATGCTAGTCATTTGTTAGTGAGTTTAAGTTACTAATACTCTGAGTTCAAAAAACACAGGCAGACTTCATTTGTATTACCAAGAATTCACCATCGTTAGCAAAGATAAGGTTCTAAAGAAACACACACGGAAGTCTGAGTTTGGCTAAGTTTCTGAAATAATTTCTCCTCGGATCCTAAAGCACAGCAATTAGAGCTCATGTGCTGGTTTCCCAGTGTGCTTTAGGCATTACCTTTACTTAACAGAATCTAACTCACAGAAATACCATCTTTGGGGAAGGTTCCTGTTCAGTTTGGAAGTTCCCAGGACAGGTATTACAGTGAGACCAGCAATAATTTTCTCCTCAGTCCCTAGGCAATGCATTTATTAAAATACATGCCTTTCTGCCACTGCATGCAAATGAAACTTCTCGAAGGTTTTGTTTAGGAGCTTGGTATAAACTGTACAGCCATAACAAATATTTTACATTTATTATTGCCATTGTTTCATTTGATATTTTGTTTCATTTGACATTTTGCATTTATTATTGTCATTGTTTCAATTGACATGTGCTACTTTGCTACTATTGTATATTTTGCCAGGGTACACAAAAAGTGATTAATTAACTGGCAGTTTCTAATAAGCATGTTTTTTAAAAACCACAAAGAACAATTGTGCAACACATAATAATGCCATAATTAAGAGTAAATAAAAGGGCATGAGAACTTTGGGTATAACCCCAAATTTGTTTATTAAAGCAAGGCACAGCAGCTTAACAAAAGTATTTTCTCTTCTACTACTGCTTTCTGCTCCTTTTTTCCTTTTTTGCTGCTGCTTGGATTTTGAAATTAATTTCTTGATGGAAACCTTTCTGGGGAGAGAACAGGACAGCGTGGGACAGATGCAATGGCCGTGGGAAGAAAAGATCTGCCAAGGCTCTGTCAGCAGCACAGGGTAACTCATCCACAGTATCTGGGTTCACCTGCAGCCTCTTCCTCCTCCCTCCTCCTACAATTCTTCCTCCATGCTAGGGTCCAGCAAGGACCAGCAGTTCCCATGGGACAGGAGTTGAGGACAATACCAGGCAGGGCCTGGCAGCCAGGGCCCGTCCCACCACCCCAGGAGGTGTAGGGGGGCACCATGGGCAGCCGCAGCCCTGGACATCGGGCACCTCCCTGGGGATGGGGATGGCTGCGGTGGGGCCTGGCTTGACAGGGACCATGGATGGGCAGGGAGGGCTGTGGGGGGCTGGAGAAGGTCCCTGCTGTGGCATCACTGGGGCTGATGGCCCCAGGGGGCTGAGATGGGGTCCTGGGCCATGGGCAGCTGAGGGGGAGCCCCAAGGAGGCCAGGCAGGGACAGTCAAGGCTGGCAGGGCCCTCAGGACACTTTATACCAGGCAGCTGGTATAAAGAGTGATAATACATAGCTCTTTTCAATAAAAGTCACTTAGGATTACTTAAGGCTTTTTGAAGACCATCGTTATGGGAAAGGAAAAATTCAAGTGCCGTGTCTGCTCCATCTTTGTTGTGTCGGTCTTGGATCTTTACTGATTTGTGGAAGCACAAGCTCCTCCAGTGACCTGAATTGGAGTTAAATTCAGGTTTGTATGCGGGCCTCTGTTTTCTGTTTTCAGGAATTAGTAATTGCAGAAAAACTAGAACATTAAAATAGCAGTGAGACCAGACAGCTGATTTCAGATGGCCTAGTAGCAAGGGAAACCTTACTTTTTTATGATGGCATTTGCATGGATGGAAACTCATTTTGCGAGTGTAATGGAGTTTCCATTCACAAACAGAATTTCTATCCTCAGCGATTTCAGCAGCAACTGAGGAAAAATATGAAAATGGAGAAACTAGAAGTCTCCCAAATTTCAAAATCTGAAGTCTTCCACCCAGCTGTTACTTTTTCTTACAAATCTTTTAGCAAAATAAGATATTAATGTTTTGTTAAGCAATGATTCATTGAGGAATCTTTATTGACATCATAAACTGCTCCTTGTTGCTAGCAGGATTAGAACTGAAGCCATTTAGTTTACTGTAGGACAAGTTACTTTTCGGATAAAAGGAAACTGTATAAGATGTATTGCTAAATTGGTTGCACTTAAAACAGGATTTTACTCCAGAAATGAGAAACTATATTCCTGCACTTCATTTTGTCTCTCTAACACTCCCTCCTGTATGTCCACATAGCATGGACAAAACCAAATTCCCCATCTTTTCTCTAAAATCCTCTCTGCTCCCATTCCAAGTTACACTGTCATTCTCACTTTCATCCAAAACTGCGAGGAAAGGGTTTTTAATTTATTTCCTATCCTTTCTCATGTTCATGGGTCCATTGATTGTAGTCCTTAGGAAATGTTGTTGGCAAGATCATTTTCTGGCCTGTCAGTTTATCTGAATAGCTCTACATGATTCTTCTTCTCTTCCCCACCAAACTGAAGGTCTGCTTTTATTTTTTCCTTTTCTGTTTATTTGTTCTGATATATATTATACCCCAGTCCTTCTTCTTTGTGTCCTTATACTTCAAGCAATCTATAAATTTAAATAAGTATATATGGCACTATTCTTCTACAAAAAAAGGGGTTGCTCAGTGTATCCTCAAATTTTTTGCATGTTGATTTGAACAAATGATTACATTAATGATGAAGTCACATTCTTGGCCTTGAATGTTCCTCTGGTAACCCAGCTGCTGTGAAATGGAAAGAACATACATACTTTTTTTTTTTATTATTATTATTTAAATTGGATATATTGCTTCTAACCTAAGAAAAGTAGGACATGAGTAAATTTTGTAATTAGTATGTGAAGATTGTAAGAGAATCCCTGTGCATTTTTCTCAGTCCTCACATGACTAAGTGTATATAGAATTTGGTAACATGCTAAAAACAAAATGCTGGAATACTCTGGTTAAAGAGACACAGAGAATTCTGCTTGTGTCCCATACCTCTGTATTTGGGATCCCAGAAGTTAGCAAATATCATAGTTTAAGTATTGGTGAGCCAATATAAAAATGTACCAAGGAAAACATATTATAAATACTAGGTTTATATTTAAGAGATTATTTCTGATTCTTAGAAATTGAATTGTTAGGAATAATAATTGTTGGATGCATAAAGGAATGTGTCTTGTTACCATGGCTTTCATAATTTTAGAACTGAAGTGAGAAATACAGAACCCAATATATTTATATATACACTCAGGTTAATTCTGCTCTTTGTTTTGTATGAATTAACTCCTGCAAATAGAAGCCGAAAGAGAGAAATGTCCCACAGATACCACTGATTTACCATTTGCTATTTGGTAGTCTGAACCAAAACCAGTGTCATTTTTAAAAGAATGCTAAGGTGAATCTTTCAGAATATACGTCTTGCAATGTTGTTGTAAAGGAAGCTAACCTGATCTTGATGACTCACAAAGAAATAAACATTTTTAGTTTTACATTTAAATAACAATTTTTCAAACTTTGAGATACTATTAGAGAGAGCAGTGAATCATCAAGTACAAAATGATGGGCATGCTATAGCACAGGCTGCTGAGGATGCTCTGTTGTAGGAAATCAATTCTTAGAGAGAGTAACTCAATAACTGCGAGTACCTGGGAATCACTCGTTCCTTCAGAACTTGATTGTGTTATTAAAAAAAGGTCATTAATGCTTGGAATAAATTCTCAGCTGTGTGTTTAGACAATACAAATATTCTAATATTGGCAAAGTCTGTGTATGTTGCAGTTTGACCTTCCGCAAAGTTAGGGAACTGACCTTCTGTCTTGTAAAGGTCAGTATACGGCAGCGGTGGTATCACAAGCAGAGAAGCTACCTCTTTTTCTAGACACCTTTCCCAGCTGCCTATCTACTTCAATTCTTCCATTTATTCATATGAGGAAAATGTGATGAACTCATGCTAGAGATCTCTAGTCTCACGTTTACTCTAGTTGACTGGGTGCCTTGATCTGTCTAAGGAATTAAAGTCTCATATCACACTCATGTATATCTATCTATTGGCTATTTAGTACTGATCATGAGATTTTAGTCCCTTAGAAAGAATATGCTCCTTTTCTGAAGACACTGACAAAGAGTATTAGTAGGCAGTTACACCTTCATGATTTTACAAGGCTCCATCTTGTCATTCTTGTTAAATGCACACATTCATTTGTTAAAGGTCTAATAAGGACACTTGGAAGGACATTTTGATACTCTAGGGCGATAACGTTGCTCTACATCTCTAGATATCAGCTATTTCTGCTCAGCGTTGTCTAGCAAAGACTAGTGCTTGGAGACTTCAGTTCAGACAAATAGTGGTAAGCTAGTTGAATCATCAGTAGAAACAACACCCTCTTTACTGAGGAAGAATACCCATAAATTGTTTTTCATGTTTGTATATGGGTCTTGTCACATACAAAAGTTATTTGCAGGTAGCTGCTATAGACAGGAATACATGGTGAAAAAGATGCCTTTCTCTTTAAAAAAAAAAAAAAAAGATTGCTGCGGCTGTCAGTGTCATCATCATCTAAGGTATAAATTACAGACCTCTATGATACATGCAACATTTTGAAATATGTTATTATGAAGAATTTGCTTCTCCTTTTATTATATGATTATTCACATCAAGTGTTTTGGATTTCTGGTTAAAACAGAGTTGATAACACACCAATGTTTTGGCTGTTTCTGAACAGTGCTTGCACAGTGTCAAGGATTTCTCTTTTTCCCACTCTGCACTCCCCCCCGCCTTCCCCACCAGTGAGCAGGCTGGGCGTGGGCAAGAGATTAGGAGACGACACAGCCGGAAAAGCTGATGCCAGCAGGCCAAAGGGATATTCCATACCCTATTATGTCAGCAATTAAAGCCGGAGGTAGAAGAGAGAGGGGGGTGATTTTGGCTTCCAAGATGCCCATCATTCAGAGAGTGGCTGAGCATCGGTCTGCTTGTGGGAAGTGGTGAGTGATTGCCTTTCCATCACTTCTTTTTTTCTTCTTTCTCTTTCCTTCACCTGTCTTTATCTTGATCCATGAGTTTTCTTGCTTTTGTTCTTCCTATTCCCTCCCCTGTTCCACTGGGCAAGAGGAGGAGTGAGCGAGTAGCTGTGTGGGTGCTTGGCTTCTGAATGAGGTTAACCCATCACATCAAGAACAAATATCAAAGTTTTCCATAGACTCCATGACTCCAGTTGGGTCTTGGATGAAATTTATGGTGAGCATATTGATCCAGATAGCACCCAGTTGTTTTGAATTTTACTACTTTAGGTGGAAGCTCACTACACAGTTCTTGCAAAGCCATAACTAATACAAGTGACCATGGTAACTGCCCCTGCACATTGAGAAAGAGAACTGGCTGTTTGTCATCTCTGTGAAAAGTTTCATCAGATCTTTGCAGAGATTTTTCCAGCCACTATAAAACTATCTCTGTAAAGATACTTTCTTTTTATCCAGATATGATATTTATTTTGATTATGGTGACTCTGTAGCAAAACCAGCAGTGTGAAGAGGAAAAAGAAGTCCTGTTTTTTAACAAGAGAGACAATCTTTTGGGCAAAATGGTACATTTCTGTCTGAGATAATTCATGAAGTTGTGTATTTTTCCCAGACAAAAGATTTGCAACAAGCTGGAGTAATTACTGGATGCTATTTAAAGAACAGAGATAAATCTGTCAAGAAGCAAAATACCTTCAAGACTTTTTTTTTTTTTTTTTTTTTTTGTGAGTTAAAAGGAACAGGTCACATTACATTTCTGGAACTGACTTTAGCAGTTAAACCTTCCTCTTTGCTTTAGCTGGGGTGAAATTAACTTTTAAATCTAGACCTCTATGTATGTAAAATACTTAGGCAAATGGTTTTTTCAGCTTTTACTGAAGAAAAAAGAAAAATCCCTAATGGAAATTTGCTTTTTAGGTCAAAATTTATTTAGAGATATCTTAGCAAAAAGGAGTATTTATTACAACAAAAAATAATTTAATCACAGCTTCATACCTCTGTTAGAAGAATTTTGGTACAAAAACTTAGCTATTCCTCAATTCATTACTGACTTTAATGGGAAATTGTTTCTCTTCAGTATTGTTTATTTTTCTTTTTGATACTATTAATGTGGAGTCTGTCTGTATGCTTCAAAATGGAAAAATGAAAACGTGACATAAAATTGTAATGTAAATAGCAAAAGCTTTCTATTTAACTGACTGTTTCTGTTTGTACTGAAATGATCAATTATAGCGCATAATCCATGTCAATTTCATGTGCCTTATTGTTTATTTTATGCTATAGACTATAGTATATGTGAGTTCATAATACTTACAAAAACACTGTCTTAGCATTAATAATCACATTCTTCATAAACTAGCAAGAAAGTTTGTGTCAGCCACCCTCCCACCTTCCAGCTGCCCGCTCTTTTCACACAAGGTACTGTGTGGATGAAGACATGAAAGGGAGCAGTGGTGAATTTTACCTACTGTGTTTATTGCGTATAGACTATGTTTGCAAAGTTAGAATCACAAAAAGGAACACAGTTCTAAAATTTCTAGGATGATTTCCTGTTTAAATACTATCACAGATTATCACTACCAGAAGAACGAAGTGAGTCAGTCTTCTATATAAAATCTCATTGTCTGCAGGAGCAGAACAAACGTGATCTTCTCTTTTTCTGAGGGATATCTTTTGCCTCATAGGAGACAGACAATGCCATTGTTTTGGTATTGTCCAAAATTCATTGTTTCCTGAGTTATGTCAACAAGCCACTGCATTATTCCAGCATTTTTATTTTGGTTTGGTTTTTGTTTAATATAATGCCTTTAGATGTGTGTAACTTAATGCTTAATTTTTAAGTATACCACACTTAAGACGAGATTTCCATTGTTTTCTAAAAACCTCTAAGGTGTTTTCAGGGTGTCCTCAGATTGATTCTGTTCATAGAGAATGTTTGCTATTTTAAATCTTATTTTTCCTCTATACAACCTCTGCTAAACATCAGCTTCACTAAAACAAGACTGACACAAACTCTGTCCATGAGTTTCCTTTGCTAAAATTTGAAAGCGCCTCCCACACTTATATGATAGAAGAATTTTATCAGAGGTTGTTTTCTGCTTCTCCTCTGTGAGAATTCCTTCTAGACAGTGAACAAAAACCATGCAGAGAAGTTTATATTGCATTTTCATAAGTAAGCGTAAATGAATGGTACACATAAAATCAATGGTATGTGGTACATAATTCTGTCAGCCATAATGTTATCATGTTTGAATATTGTAAGAACTTATTTGTGGTTTGTGATGTTGAATCTCTTGTCACTGCCTTTTTCTTAAAAAAAAAAAAAAAAAAAAAGAAAGAAGTTGTAGATTAAAATATCCCTATGTGACAGAGTGAGCTCTGAAACCATTAATCATTTTTCAGGTTATGAACTCTTTTGGGAGTACTTCAGTGAGGTCTGTTATTTCTTGAACTGTTTCATCTGCATTTCCTAAGACAATACACAGATCTCTTTTCATTTATAAATACGAATGGGAGCCACAAAAGAAAACTGCCTTTCAGGTAGATAATTCCATTTTCCAATTGCTTTTCTTGTCAGATTTCCTTCTTTTTATCCTGTGTTACAAAATAAAAAAGAGATTCAAGCTTTAACTGGTTCTGTATACAATGAAACAGCGTATATTGTGTATATTGTGAAAATCCTTTAGCAATAGTTGAATACGACATGAAACATTTCTTTACAAGGACATGCTTTTCACTGGTCTTTCTTTGAAAGATCTATCATCAAACATCCATTGTTTTGATTACTGAAAGAGGCGACTATGCAGAAAACCTTGGTGTGATGATTTATACTGCAAGGATAAGTAGGTGTTTCCACAGGCCATCTGCTATTCTCTATCTAGCAATAATGTTTATATATAGAAATGAAATTCTACTCATTCAGCTTCTGATTGAGTATTTCAGAACCGGACAAAAAGTAACTACTTTCAGCTCTTCCTAGAAGCATCTTAGAAATACAACAGCAAATGAAGAAAAGTTCAGACACACATTTTTATATCATTTTCATTATTTCCTAAAAAAGGTATCAAAGAAATAATGTTCCATTTCCATTTATTTTTACACCAAAATGGCTTATATGCTATAGATAGTGTTTCTTGAGGCACATACATACAATAAAAGCATAGAACACATATATGCTTATACTCACACATACATGTACAGACTGGGAAACAGGAATATTTTGTTAGACTTACGGATACTGAGCCAATTCCAACTGACTGGACTGGAAGTTCTGTGTTACATGAAAGAAATTTTTGTTTATTTACATGCTGCTGTAAGGTATTTCCTCCTTAGAAATTTTTGAACATATCAAACAACCTTTGTAGTTTGTGACATGGTGACAAACAATGAATGAGGAGGCTAACTGGATAAGGAAACTGGACGAAAAATATTCTGCCACTACTAAACCCTAGCTTCTTTCCACTCGCAATGCAATGACATAGCATTCTTGACTATAGCATATAGTCAAGAATGACACTAAGACAAATAATGAGGCCAAAAAAACCAAAGCAGTACAAATGCAATCTACCATACTAAAAAAAAACAGCAAAAGAGTGTAACTTAGTCCATGTTTTTGAATGAAAAGCCAAATTCAAGAACAGTCGCTGTAGCTAAAGGTGGATATGTCACATGTTTTCACTGAAAAAAGTAACTCCAGCCCTACAAAATACAGCTGAAAGTGATTATGGACTACTGAGACATGGTGTGTGAAATGAGTGTTCGATTTTGTAACCCTGAACCCTGTCATAGCAAATATGAGGAAATAATGAAACAGGTCTCTTGCAAACATACTTGTAGTACAACAGAAACTTCCTGCACAATCTACCCCTTTAAAAATACAGTATACTGTTTTCAGTTCATAGGAATCAAATTGAGAGATTCTCAGAATGATTAGAGTGAACTTTGCAGTGCAAAGAAGACTCAATTTGGGGAAGCTAAAGAGATCTTAGAGAGTCCTTGCTTGCTCTTGCTAACAAGAGGGTTTAGTTATGAGTAGAAATAACTCTCAGGAAGGAAGTTTTGTAAATTTGTACATGGAGACTCCTCTAAATCGAGGGTTCCTTTTTCAGCACCTGAAAAACTGGGGAAAAATTAGTCATTTTCAAAGAAAATGTAGTATTTCAGGTTTCATAAACTTTCTGAAAATACTCTGTGCTCTCTTCTATTTGCAGAGAACATGATCATGAAAATTACATGTGACAAAGCTAGAATCTAGAGCTTCTAGTATACAGCAGAACTGTGCAAGAATGCAAAATAATCTTGATATATTGGAGAACTGATTTGAAAAAAATAGGATGAAATTCCAAAGCCAGCTACAAAACTTGTAACTTTAAATTTACAAGCCTGTGTGTAGGCTGAAATTGGCAGCTACACAAATACAGAATGTGAGCCAACCGCTTGGGCAACAGTTTCCTAGAACAGCATGTGAGTTCATAGTGGTTTGCAAAGCTGACCATGTGAGTGGTGCTATGTAGTTGAAAGAAAGAAAGAATACAGGTTCCGTAGAAAGAAGCAGAAGCTTTGAGAACATGAAACGGTCTTTTCCTTCCATACTGCAGTAGTAAGGTATCTGGGCATTGATGGGGCATTTTGGCACAATGCTTCAGGGGACATGTGGATCAATAAGGATGAGAGCTACAGAGATGTTCAGAAGCCTAGACTGCGTGGTCTACAGGGGAAGCTTGAACAGCTGCAGGAAAAGAAAAATGAAGAGGAATATAAATCCCCAAATTTGTAAAGGCTTTTTCTAATAGGAAGGGGAAAAACTGTTCTACATGTCCAAGCTGAATAGCACATTTGCTGCAGAGCAGATTTGGGTTAAACAGTGGGATAAATGGGTCAACAATAAGGATTGTAAGGAACTGGAACAGATTTCCTGGTGTTGCTGTAGTGCTTCCATCACTGGAGGTCCTTAGGACCAAGTTAAACTTTCATTAGAAATGCTGAAGGTATAGTTTAACATGACTTAGGGCACAGAGTTAGATCAGGTGACATCTCAAGGTACTGTGAGTCCAGGCCTTTATATGGTTCTGTGAAATGTTGATTAATTTTAAATGAAAAACGCTGTTTGAAATGAAAAATTGAAGGGTTTTACCAAGAAATTTTCAGAACAAATAATCCTCACATTTTCATAATCATCCATATTTTTTTCACTTGCTACAATTAATTCCATTTCAGGATTATTTTCAACCATTTCAGGCATGGGATTTTTCTTTTCAGCATAGACAAAGGAAGGCAAAACTATTCAATATGGCTGCATCTTTGATCTTGAGTTTGAAAGAACAGCTGACATATATTTTGTCTTTCCTTCTCCATGATGACTGTAGTACCACTAACCGGATACACTAGCCATTAAGTTTTTGTTATTCAGTTTCCATCTGCACGATTAAGATATTGAGACTAAGGGGTAAATTGGGAATAGGAATTCCATATGCTAGGAACAAAAGAAACACTGGGTGTTCAGACCTGTTTCAGCAACATAAGGCTCTGTCAGAATCTGCTTTAAAATGCTTGAAAGCAAGATGGGATACTACAGTATATTTTCAGGTGCAGGGACCTGATTAGAAAATTGCTTATTGATGTTCTCAATCATATAATCAGCTATTTAGGAAGCATTTACAATATGCAGTTCAGTGCGCACAAAGGCCTGAAATACTCTTCCAGTTAGCTATTTTGTGTTGCATGCCATTTCAGATCATAGATTCACACTGTGCCGCTTGTCTGTCTTTGCAGAGAATGTAAACCAAGAGGAGCAGTGATTCTCACAGAGACAGAGTGCCCACAGAATTACAGAAAGGAGCGGTCTTGTGTCTAATGGAGCCTCGTGAAGGAGTCACAGAGTGTGCTGAGCTTGGCAGTGGGGAGGACTCTGAGCGGAGGGAACATGAAAGTATCATCCCCTTGCCTCTGCCATGTACCCTTGACTGAAGAAAGACTTTTCCACTGATTTTCTTTGGGGAGGTGCTGGTATTAGAAGAATGTGGATGGGAGCCAGTGGACTATATATTACCCCCATCTCATGACATCCCTGCAAGAGCTTATAAAGGAAAGAGCATAGTGCAGAGCTTGTCTTTACTACTACTACTCTAGAATAGCAGGGCACATTTTTAAAGGGTGTTCCTGGAAACAGCTAGGGGATGCTTTGATACTGAAACTGGATTAAAGGGGAACAAACAAGATTAAAAACATGGAAATGCATAACCAAAGAGTGTCACAAGCCTGCCCCGAGAGGGGCCAGGCTTTCTGTATTCCATACAGATGTTTGGGTGTGAGAATTTTTCTTGCAACTATTCCATAGGTAATCCTCACGTGGTGGTGCATTTCCTCCCCCCTTCTCCTAGGCTGCTTGTTGATCTCAGAAA
>NW_009232617.1:0-28261 GCF_000690835.1 Fulmarus glacialis
TCAGTACCCTTGGGTGGATCCCATCCGGCCCCATAGACTTGTGAGACACTTAGACTTGTGAGACTTGTGAGACCCCATAGACACTTCTCATTACAAAGATTTTGTTAGGATTTTCTTAAACTGTTTAGAGGTTTTGGTTATAAATATGTACAAGCAGATCAAAGTGACAGTTTGCCAGACCCATGAATGAGACCATGCATTAGCTCTTTTATTCCTGTGCTACAGTCATCTGGTATAAGGTTTTCAAGAGGGATATTATTAACAACTGCAACCCAAACCCCAATATTTTATGGCACTGCATTGTATACAATAGTACATTTATGTTAGGGGCACATACTGCATTTTCATTACGCATAGCTAAATGGGGTATTTGAAACAACCAATCCTCTGCATTACAACCTTCCCCACTGCTGAATAACATGTCAGCAAGGGTAACAACACAGGAGATGTTTGCTTTTGTCTCTCTTACTCTCAGTGCTCTTTGCTTTTCATCACAGTCAAAACATCCTCATTCCTTTACCTGTATGGGATTAACCAGAGCATGCGTTATTCCTGCAAAAGATGGGGATTTAATCCCACTAATGTCCTTCCTCCACCTAGTAGTTGTCATTTATTTCTACATAAAAGCTGTAAAACAAAATAAGTTTCACTGCACATGACATTGTTCCTTTCCATCCATGAGAAAGTATTTAGGACTCCCAAGACAAGTGCACACGGTTTACCCACTTACATACTCTGTTCAAAATAAAGACACATATGTCCGGTAGTATTTGTTACATCCTCCTTACCCTTTGGTCCATAGGGGACCAAAGACAGGAGGTAATCATCAACAGGAAAATTTTCTTTACTTTAGAAAAAATGAAAGAATGCTACTCCTTTTTCATAATTTTCAGGTCCTTCCACAAAATCTCCATGACTTTGCAATTGGGACTAGTCCAATCAAGCTCATCACCAATTATCTTAAATCACCAATGATTTTTTAATTTTTAATTTTTTTGTCTGACCTTGAATTTCACAGTCTTACTCAAATCTGGTTGCTACTATGGTGAGACCAATTCAAGTTAGTGATTTAGAAAAAAGAGCACCTCCTCTGCGTAGACCACCCAGTTCCTGAAATATTTCACATATAGCTTAGTTCCTCTTGCATTATAAGTAGTGCATGAGTTGTGGTACAACAGTGAAGGGAGTGAATCAGTTTTCCATGTCTACAATTCTTCTTTAGAGGATCTTATCCAGGTATGACTGTTTGAAAAATCTCTGACCCACTCTCTGTCTACCCACAGTGCAGACCTACAATATTAGCAACTCTAGGACCCATCAGTGTAAAACAGTCTTCAGGTTTTGTACCATCTGGTCAGTTATTAAGGACACTGGCTACCAACCATTTTGATTCAGTGCCTCCTAAAAATCTTGCAGTGGAAAGAATGACCCTCTGCGGTGAACTTAAGCAGACTGAGACAGTAGGCTTAAAAATCAGTAAATTACCTTCTGCCAAATCTTTTAAGAGTATTCTACAGGACACAGATTTATTAACATTGATTTATACCTACTCCAGCTATGATCAGGTAGCATGATGATACAGAGTATTAATGACAGTGATGCTTCAACTGCAGAGGGAAATTTATAGAGATGACCAGTGCAAACACGTACTGGGAATTACGCTTCTGGATTAGAATAATATTTTGAAACTTCCATAACTTGACTATTTATGGAGATACTGTGTTTAAATGGGAGAACATTTAAATACTGTATTTAAACTGGAAATACATAAGTCACACTGTATTGGGATCAAGTCAGCTGCAGGAGGCAATTAAAAAGGTAGTAGTGCTGGAAGTAATACCCTAGATCACTTTGCTTAAAAAAGCGGTGGGACCAAGGTCTCCTCCTGCTAGGAGCAGAAGTCCTTCTCGCAGCTGGCAAGCTGCAGGCACACTTTCTGTGAGCAAACCATGAATCCTGTGGTATAGGAGGATGTACCCAAGTGTGTGAGCTCAGTCATGGATGCCAGGCCTTCACAGCATTAATGTCTGTAAATAAAGGGAATGTCGCCAGCAGAAACACAGCATTGGCAGCCCTGCAGCCACACCTCACCCCACAGATGCAAAATGTCCCTACTGGCAGCCACGTGTGCGCAAATTTTGTGCTGGCTTGTGTAGACGGCCCGTTTCTGGCATCCAAGGAAATGTCCAAATCCCATCTCCATTCTGAAGGGGTCGGTAGGGAAGAGCATTACTTCTGTGTCAGAAAGGGAACGGTTGCGTTAGCTTTGCTGCTGCAAAAAGGAGGGGAACTGTGTGATTGCTTTGGTGTGCTGGGCACAGGTCAGGACTGTGGCTCCTGGCTAGCGTTAGTGTGATCCTGAAAGCAAACACAACATTAGGACAGCTTCTTTTGGCTCCTGCTGTTCAAACAGGTCGTGCAATTGAGGAGGTCTGTGTCCTGGCAGAGAAGGGATGGGCTAGGCAGCAGAGAAGCAGGGGACCTCCTCCCCACCCCAGGCTAACACACCTCCCTCCTCCAGTGCTGAAGAGAGAACTACAGGGCCACAAGTGCTTGTGGCATAAATTCAGCTAAATCACTTAATTCCTTCCCCTTTTCTTCCTCTCCCCTTTCTTCCCGAAATGCTTTAACAGCTATAATTAGGGCAGTGCCAGTGGGAAGTGGAAGTCTTAACATCTTGATATCATCTTAACATAGGCCAAGTGCTATTACTTTGATGCCACGAACCCATAAAAGAATAGCAGCCCAGGGTTAAAGAAGAGTCACAAGATTAAATAAACTCTCTAAAACACTATTCTAAAAACTATATAGAATAGCTTAATACTCGAGGAGTTTACACTTCTCTCTTCTCTGGCACAGCCCTGCCATATAAGCTAACTACATCCCCATATCGTATTAGAGCATGGGCCAGCTGAGTTAAAGACATTTTTTCAGAAGCACTGATTTACTAGTGTCTCCACTCTTCCAGCGTTCACCTCTTATGCCGCAAGATTTGTGTCGCCTCTTTTTTAATTATCACCTTGATCATTAAGGTTGCTGAACGAAAAGTGAAGACAGACATTCACGAACAGCAGATTCACAGTAATGTATTTTATGGGAAAAAATATAACATTCTTTAACGATACTATTTTCTCCTGCAGCTTTTAATAAATGCAACTACTTGAAGTAACTAATAAAGTATATAGTATAAAATATAAGCAAAGAATATAAAGTATATAATAAAGTAAATAATTAGTATGCACTAAATGCATACCAATGTTAATATTACTGTCTCTGAAATAGAACCTCTGTACTGACTTCTTGCATCTACATCTTCACCTGACTTTTTCCCTTTTCTGTCGTTTCCTCCTGGACACCCTCTGATTCCCTGTCCTAGTAGGAATGTAACTCAGCTGCTCTGATACCCCCTCTCTTTCCCCCCATGCTGGCAGCACCACCCTCTCTCTCAAGCTTGAAATTTTTTAACCCTTTTTCCCTTGTCTCACACAAAAAGGGTCACAATGAGGCAATATAATCTACTTGGCTTTCTTTTCCAGTCTGTACCAGTAAGAGTCCTGGAACCTGAAGCTTGGTCTAGAAAGCATGTTTTCTATCGTTCACTCAGCGTTTGGCCACTGAGCGGATTGAAAACACTGTTGTGAGGGTCTTCAAAAGCATAAAGTTCACGTGCATCTCCAGAGATGCAGATGGATGAGTTGATTCTTCTGTTCTTATTTTACACATAAATTCGCCAATTTGTAAAAGAGCTGATCGGAGAGGTTTAAACCAGGCCTGTTTGCTTAGGGCCAGGAGCATAACTGTGACACCCCTAGATGCCCTGAGGACTGCAGGGGACACACGCTGCAGGCTGTTTTCACAATTTGTCCAAGGAACTCTGTCAGTTACAGCTGAAAAATCCCATCTCTGCTGTGTGCTGTGCCTAGGGCACGATGGCTGGCCAGCGCTGCATGCAACGCAGTGTTTCATTAACGCAGCCAAAAATGCAGTTTGGATTACAGCTTGTGGAGCAGTAGTTGTAAGCTTAGTGCCTGACCCTTTTCTTTAGCCACAACAAAAATGAACAGAGCTCCCTTAGAAAGAAGATAGAAAATATATTTGTAAGCATAATAATCAGCTCGTCCCCCCCTTCTCCCCCCACCCCCAGTGCAAACACAGCGCAAACACAGCCTGACTGTGAAGTCTGTCGTGAGATCCGCATGTGCTGCATTCTGGGAAGGGAGTGATGGGAGAACATCCTTTTCATTTCCTAAATTAAAAGCAGCAATTGAATTAGCCCCCCTCGGCATCACCGCTGCCCCGCGTAGCGTGTGACCGAGCTGGATGCATCCAAACAATAGGCCCATACAGATGATGCACAATAATTCTCTGGCTGCGTTGGGATCTGTCTTCTCAGCACCTGCTGCAGCTGAAGCTCCCATCTGTGCTCCCCGGAGAGCTACAGCATGTCAGTACTTAATGTGCTTGGTGTCACTGTGCTTCCTGAGCTCTTGTTTTATACGAACGAAAGAGAATTTGGGGAGGAGAGGGTTGGAGCGGGGAAGAGGCTCACAAAAGTGCGCGCACGTGAGGAGCGTGAGTTTTAATTAGAAAACAGGTTGGGGGGCACAGACGCTGTGGGGTGGGGGACACTTAGTGCAGCGCAGAAGTAATTAGGTGCACAAATCTCTGTTGTTAACAGATCTTCAACACCTATTATCCCAAGCACTGCACAAAAAAAAAGCAGATCCCATGTGTGAAAAGGGCTGGAAGCCTTCATTTTCACTTCTCTCTATTCAGGCGCATCAGTGACAAGGAGGGAAGGAGAACTGGGAGGATACAACTCTGGGCGAGCAGAGTATGGGTCCCCCTTCACCCTCCCTGCCCCTCTCCCTCTCTCCACTTACCACACCATCCTCCCTTCCAAATACATTTGTTCGCTTCTTCCAAACTATGAGCTTATTTTGTTACGGGTCTGTCACAAGTTTGGTTCTGTTTTTTCCCCCACTTTATTTTTATAAGTTTCATCATTCTCATTCATTACTGCAACTGTATCCCCAGGCTTTGCTGACAGGTAGGAGGATGAAGCCTACGTCTTTATTTCATTTCTCTATATATTGAGCTTGCTTGCAAATCTGGCCCAAATGTGAGGTGACCACCCTGCAACAGATATGCAAAACAACAGTAAGAAACCCAGAGCCATCTCTTCGGCACCAATTATTTCCTGTCACTGTTAAAACAAACTTTTCTAATATTTCCATCTCAGGGACTCTCAACTGCTTTACAAAAGCAGCTGTGAGGGTCATTCTTGTTACATTAAAACTTGCAATTGAGGGTAGCTATGAATATAAGGTATACACATTTTAAAACTGCCATAGCACTGAGAAATGGTATAGTGCAAATTAAGTTATCAATTACCAGATGTCACATTCTGCCCCTTATTCACACTGAGTAAGCCAAACTCCCAAATTAGGACCTTTCATATACTCTGATGATTCTGCTCTTTATATTCTGCCAGAATAAATCAGAAGCAAATCCCCTGAAGATATGAGACAATACCAGTTTTCATGAGATCAAACACACAAGCAAGTGCCATTCTGGATTCACATGATTAAATTCCACATTTCCCCCAGTACTTTAGATAATTTTTTTCTCTATTTTACTAAAAAGTATATAAAATCTCAAAGATTTTTTTCTTGGATTTAGCTAATGGAAGTTAAGTGCCTGCATCTGCAGGTAGGCACGAAAATAAGTGTCCTGCTTTCTGTCTTCAGCTTGCACTTCAGAAATAATGATAAAAAAATCTGACTACTCCCCCAGGATCTGCTCCACCACCCGCTGAAACACATGGGAACTGTTTCTTTCATATCGGTAAGCCGTGACTCAGCTCCTGTTGGACTTAACTTCAGGCACGCAGGTTTGGAAATAATAGGGGTCCCCTAAAGGTCACAGAAATTGTCACTGGAAGAGTTAGGAAAAGAACTGAACAGTCTGGTCTTTCAGTTCCTTGTCTCACCATTGCAGAGCAATAGCTTGGTGTGCGCAAGTGAGTGAAACCTCCCATTTACATTGTTCTGCTCTTTCGTTTTAAATTATTTATTTATTTTGTAAGCAAATTATCTTTCCTAGGCTAAGAGTGGGGGTCCCATAAAAGAGGTAAGATACCGTCTATGTAAGAACTGACAGTAAAAAATGTTTCTCAAACTGTAGAGATACTCACATTGTTGCTGAGGTGAGTTCATATGCAATTGTACAATACGGTACACTAAGGTATGTAAGCATTACAAACAATGAGCTTTGCATTGTGGTGACCCTGAACACCGCTGTGATAGCTCTGTCCCTTCGTCACATATTGCAATCCTAATGCTTGTGCTCACCATTTTCAAATGCAAGTGTGGAAGTCAGTAACTTCTGTACACTGTTGGCTGAGAACTGCTCACGAATACCCTTCCCAACGTGGCAAATACCACAACTAGGATTGAAAGTTTTAACGAAGACGGTTGCAATGTGCTGCAACGGTTGCTTAATGCTGCCTGGGGAGAGCTACACTGCAGTCCGTGGGCACCTTTGCCTCATGTGGGGGATGTTTTCCCAGCAGGAAATATTCCTCCTTGATTCACTTGCAGACTATATTATTTCAATACTAGAAAAGCTGAGTTCATGCTATCAATTACATTTTCAAAGCCACTTTATGTTATTTGAGAGAAGTGCTAAGCACATAATGCAAAACCACAAAAGTGCTTTTTTGGCATTCTTTAACTTAGGAAGAAATGGCTATGCTAATTTAAGGTTATTGTAACCATCCTCAGACTGAATTTCATCCCAGGGAAAAGTTATTATTGTTATGTGCCTTTTGAAAAAGAAAAAAAAAGGCTTATTTTAAGAAGCTAAGATGACCTTCATTAGAAGTAATAGTCACTGTAACACCCTCATTCTACAAATGGCACACACAGAAGGGACGTGCCTAGGGACTAGAAAATAGAAATAGGAAATCTGGACAATTCAGTCAGTCCTTTGCTCTGCTATTGACTTAGTATTTGGCCTCAGGCAAGTCCAGGGAAGTTAGTGGAAGAATTTTCTTTGACTCAGTTGTCTCTGGGTGAGACCCTTAAACACCCTCTACGCATGCTCAGTTAACCTCTCTGTAAAACTGAGATACTGAATACTCCCAGAAACGAATTGATTAATCTTTGCAAAACACTTTCTAATCCTTTGGCAAGGCTACTTGATGATTATTGCACACATTAAGTGATATATATGGATATACAGATATCGATATCTATATATAGAGACAGGCATTCTTTTCTCTGTGAAATATTTCCAGATGAATTATTGATGTTGTTTTTTAATGGCATATATGCTTTTATTAATAAAAAGGCAAACATGTAAGCATACTTTTATCTGTAGGACCACTTTTAAGCTACATGGGCACAATGTAAAAGACAACTATATGGTCTCTCAGTGGCTCAGTTCCATAACCACCTTAAACTGGCTTAATGCAGGCTGCCACCACCAAAAAAAGTAGTTTCATCCTCTCCCCTACCATGTTTTCCTGCACACACCCTTGTGCTGGCAGTAATGCCTGCGCACTTAGAAATCTCTTTTTATTTTTTTCCCCTCCCCTGGATGTTTTTTGGCCAGATCTGTTCCTCTGCATGGTTGTGTGGCTGCATGGCAGCAGGAGTACTTGAAAAGTAAGGCTCCATGTCGACCCTAAGACAACCTCTATCGCAGATGGTGGCTTTGGGACTTGGAGGGAGGTTGTGACCCAGAGCACAGGGGATCTGGAGTCACTGAAATAATGCTCCAACATTTCCTAACCCTCCTCTGCTCACTAGCTTCTGAGCAGCACCAGGTCTGCCTGCCAGCTCAGTAGCAGCCCAGTCCGCATTTCCCTGTGATGCGTGGGAGCTTTCAGCATTACTATGTGAAATCCATCTCAGAGTACAAATACCACATGGAGGAACAGCAACACGAGACTAGTGTAAAAGCTGTCTGTGCTGAGAGCCCAAATACACACACAAGCCTTAATAATACAGATTTTAAAAATAAAATAAAAAATGGCTCATTTTGCCAGACAAATGAAGAAGAACAGTTATCCTGGCAGCCTGTATTTTATTTATAGTAACAGGTAACATCTCTGAGGACTGCCAAATACTGAGCAAAACACAACTGAGTGCAGTGCCACTATTAATAATAAATATTAACTCTTAGTTGGCACTTCACTCAGATTCCTTTGCTGCTCCTGTCAAAGCAGCAGAGCAAAGCATGCTGACAGCTTCCATAAATAGCAGAGATTTAAATAATTCATCAGCAGGCAAACGGGATGCACATTTATACAGAATGTGAGCATCTCCCTTGCTAGCTCTTAGAGCCCAAGTTAGCTGAATGCATTTCCTTGTAGGCATCAGTCAGCTCCAACATAAAAGAGCAATACAAGAACACAGAATCAAAGCGAGTAGTTTTGTCTGCGGTTTTACACAAGGGACCAAAGCTTCCCTGATTCTTAAAGCTGACTTCGGCAATCACTAATCTTCTTGCTTGTACAATGCAAATAACTGTATTTCTCACTTGAAGAGCTCTCCTGCATACTGAAAGAATGAATGAAGGGTGTTTAGAAGCAGGAAAACTGGCTTTCCAAGGGGCTTTGGATGCTTAGATACACTGCTGAGATGTCACTGACATTCACAAAGCCACCCCTCAAGTGACAGCTAACCCTGTAGGTGCATAATGGTATGCTATAGTAATGCCATATGCTATTTATAATAGCTATCTGTAAGTAAGGTAAGCTTGGAAATGGAAGATGCGCAGCAAAGTGTGGGGACTCCCAGGCCAATATATGATGCTTCCCCAGAAAGCCAAAAAGAAGCAGAGTGAAATGCTACAGTACCACGTCTAGGCTGCTTCCAAGACTGAGTTAATGTATTCAGCACTGGCTCAGATGTCTTCACGTAGCACTACTGCTCAAGTGTTTGCCCCACTATCCGAAAGCCCACAGCATCGAGTCGCTAGGTATCTAGTACACGTCTAGGCCCCATCATGAACCACAAAATACTGTGAATCTGCCGATTTCATCTGCCAGGCTCAAACCAGAGAGTGTGCTCTCCGATCCCCCTGTGCTGCCAAGGAAGCGTGCAGAGGACACCACCACTTCTTTCTGCTCAGTGACTTAGGACGTTTGCCTGGAAGGCTCCAGGAATTAGTGCAGTGTCTTGAGCTTTGGAAGATGTAGGTCAAGTTTTTTAGACAGAGGAAGGTTTTGAACTGAGGTCTCCTATATAGGTGAATGCGCTAGCTAACAACCTGTTGGCTACAAGGAGAAGCTGCAATGCTGATTCCTGTTCTGGCCAGCTACTGGGGTGAGGCTTACTCAGAGAACAGCCTCCTGGCTTATGCTGAAGTGGAGCTAGTTGTTTACAGCGAACAAAAGAAAACAGATGCTACAATCCTAATTTGTACAAGGACCGAAATTTCCTCTATAATACACAGTCAAGCAGAACTGGCTCCACATAAAAAAACAATCCCAAGAATAAAAAAAGGTCCCTCTTAAATTAGCGAGCCTAATGTGCAAGGATTCAGCATAGCCCTTGAACATATACAAGTATCTGTAAGGATCAATGTGACTTTGCTTGCACTTAACATTACGCAAATGCTTCTCGGGACCAGGGACTAAATTTTCCTCTTACAAACAAATAATACCATGGTAATTAATAGAAACCAAAAAGAAATATAGGCTACCAGATTGGTCATTTCAACGAAATAACCCTACTATCTGAAAGCGAGTGCCTGAATATTCAAGAAAAATGAGTTGAGCAGAATGTACAATCACATCGGGAAAATCTATTACTTATTCAGTAGCAAATGCATTAAGGATATCATCACAAGCAATAGCACTGCCAAGTACTGTTAAGAAGCTGTGCATTGAGTCAGGCTGCTCCTCATAATTTATTAAATGAATGCCTCTTTCTTCATTCCAGCAAAGACTGGCTTCCGAGATTGTGATGTTAAGAATGATTGGGTAAATTGTTTTCTCCAGGACAGTTTTCCAAACAGCGATAATTTCTATTTGCTTTGTGCACTGTGGAAACCATCGCCTGATGTTGACGCAGTCCCCGTGGGCCTGGCCGCTGCTCAGCAGAGTGGCCCCAAGCTCCAGCTAGGAGCTGGGGGCATTTGTCTTCTGTCGGGTGCTGCAGGAGCTGTAACCTCCTCCAGAAGAGCCAGCTGACATGCCGGCGGTCCCCTCACCTGCACTGCCAGAGAGCTGAAGGCTGGGGACTCCCAGGGAGCATCACATCAAAGCCAGGACCGTTCAGGTGCATGGCACAGCCCTAGATCCCCACGCCAAGTCTAGAGAACGTAACAGTCTCTCTCTTGTCTAGGTAAAAAATGTCTCTCCGTCTTTCTTATAAGCCTCCTTTATATATTGAAAGGCCCCAATAAGGTCTCCCCGGAGCCTTGTCTTCTCCAGGCTGAACAACCCCAAATGCAAAGCCCTACATCGGCAGCTCCCCTGTCTCTCCCAGCTGACTACAGACTAACCGCTTGGGTTGACTTCTCTGCCGTTCTAGGCCAATCCTTTAAAAAAATGCAAGACCAAGACAAAAATCAGGAGTACCCCGCAAAAATGTGCAAATCCAGAAGCAGGTAACACGTGTCAATTCAGACCCTTTTAGGAGAGCCACACGCCCTGCTGCTTACACCCTTTTACAACACTATTTTCAGGCAACAGTGAATGCTTCTGGGTCTCAGGAGTCATCTGCGCTTTTATTTCAAATAATGCTATTATAGGAATCTGAAATTACAGATGTCCTGGGAACCCATTCTGTTTAGCCCCAACACAAGTGAACGCATCATCTTCAAAACTTTAATATATACATATAGTTAATTAATTTGGGGTGTTTTGAGTTTGAAGTCTCGCTATAAAAATCCCTTTGAAAAAAAGCTAAGCCCTGTGGATTTACCATCTAGACTGCCACACCCAATTTTTGAGCAGTTGTAGAAATTCTGTAGGGACTCAAATCTAGGATTTCACCATTTTGGCTTAACCTGGCCCCCTTCCTGTGCAGCATTCTTGATAACCAGGTCACTTCTTGGATAAATCTTAACGATTTGGCAGTTTTAGAAACAAACACAGGGCAGTCCTCTTGATGGACACCCACAGCTTCCCGAGTTCAGAACTGGATTTGCCTCCTTTGCGGTAGCACACACGCTGCCATCGATCTGTTCACCTCCCTTGGAAGTTACTACGAATGCGTCCAGCCGCTTCGGCAACAAGTCAATCACTTGAAGGGGAGTAAGCTGCAAAGAAGCAGTGGTCTCTGTTTATTTCCAAGCAGATCTGCTGTTATAACCCAAGTTACGCTAACTAGTGTTTCTGTTGGCTGCCCTAGTGCAAAGGATACTGCCTGCGTGGCCTTGAAGATGAACTTGCTTCTCACCCCTCGAGGCACTGCCTCAAACCCAAGTTGAGGGCTGTTACCGAGACCGTGAGGGACAAGCCTTCATCACCACTGTATACTATCCTGGGATACATGGCAAACGGCAGTATAAAAGACCTCATATAAATCCCATAATTAGCAGATCCGCAGACATTATTCTGTTTTTCCTCTTAGAAAAAATTTTGCTTTACCAACACAAAACACAGCACAATAAATTATTAAACCAGAGATTCAGACGATCACATTATTTCCATGTTTTCACACATCTGGAAATCTGACAACAAAATTTTCTAAGAGCAAAGATGTCTTTTTCTTTTTTTGTCCTCCAGCTTCTCCCCCCCAACCCCTCCATCCTTCTTCCAAAGGAGGTCAGTTTTTCATGCAAGCTGTACAAGTAACTGGCTCAGTTGTTTTGATTTTGCATTTCTGAGTTTTCATGATGCTGGCACCTGTGGGAAAAGTTCATTGAATCTGGATAAGAGATAAGAGATCTACCTTGGTGTATTGAAAGAGGGCTGGCTGGAAGCTACATTTTGGTTTTCCTTTTTTCCATTTTTTAAAAGTAGAATGAAACCTCATTGGAGATGTAAGATTTGAAAATACTACTGCAATTATGGGGGGAGCAGAGATGAAGGCATATGTTCTATATTCTCACTCATCATACATCTTCATTGAGCAGGGTAAGAGGAGAGGGAGAGGGAGAAGAGGCAAATGTCTTCTTTTGGATTATTTCCTCTAGGAAAAGAAAGTTTGGGTTTAAATGAATATTTTTGGAAGCACCCACAAAATGGATGCAGCAGAAAGATCACCCTGGATATTTGAAATCAAATGAAAAGAGTCTGCTTTCCTTCCTCATTCAAGCAGAGAATAATTTTAAAGTGGATGTTATTATCTTTGTCCTGGGCAACTGGTTTATAGTAGATATGAAAGTAATATTGACTGTGGGATCTACTTCTGTTTCTTTTTTTCCCCTGGGGGAGAGAGTATCCCAAAACTCTCAGACATTAGTTTGTAGCTTCAGGTTAAAGGTAACTGCTTATCTAAATATGTTTTCTTGTTTGTTTTCTAACAGGTCACTAGAACGGACCTCTCTCAAGCCTGTGGGGGCCAGTCAAGGGACTTCTCCTCTTGCATCTTGAGGTGGTCATCCACACCACATCTTACTCCGTGGTCTGCAGAATGCAAAAGCAGCACTGCGGAGACACTGGGAGAGATAGAGACAAAACCTGGCATCAAGCAGTATAACCTAGAAAATCACATACAGTTATTACTAGCTTTTTCTACCCAAAGGACAATTGGGCTAAAAGACTAAGGACAATGAAAGCTGAAAACTAGCAAGTGTCTGCAAAAGTGTCTGCAAGAAGAGAAAGCAGCTGGAGGCCTGCTGGCAGACTTTGCGATAGACAGTCTTCTCCATCTTAGAGGCACAGCACAAGAGATCAGAAGAGGCACAATGTGATCTAAAGCTGTGACTGCGGGATTGTTGCAACCTGGATGAAAGGAAAAAGTTCTGAAGCTTTTCTCATTACAGCTGGCAACAGTTTCATCAAGGGTTCAGCAACTTGCAAGGCTGGTGTGCCAGACTACATCTTTCTTTCCCAAATTAGCATGTTGACAAAAGCTCAGTGGGAGATGTGCTGCTGGTGTGATGTGCCTCTGTGGAGAAAGGCACCTCTCCCTTCTGCCGAGTTTGTCTCTCAGTGGGAGCTGCTGCTTTTTGTAAAGGTCTCCCTCAAAATGCTGCAGATCTCCTGCAAGATCTGCCAGCACGCAGTTTGGCAACCATGCTTGAGGTGCCTGCATCCCAGCCTCGATGACAGTAGAAGGGAACCTTCCCAGCCTTCACCGTCACACACGAGTAAGGCTGCTGGATGTGAGTTCAGCTCACAGTGACTTGGGTCTCTATTGGTATCTGCCTTCAGCTCCCCTGTGTTCATTCTCCCCGTTTCGTTCAGCATCCTTTTTTGGCTTACCCATTCTTCATGATTCAACACAAGTTTTCTTATTCCCAGTGCTTGCTTTCTTCACAAGTCTGGCAGCCTTTGTGACCTGCAATATATTTGGCAGCTGGCTCAGTACAAACTCATACATGATTTTACTGAAGAAGTCTAGTCTAGTCTAGTTTTAAGGGGAAGGTCAGTAGTACAGTAGCTAGCTGAAATATTACAAAGTACAGTGCCCTGTGTAAATGCAGCTTGCCTCTGTTTTATCTCAAGCTGGAGAGGTAGAGACCATAGGCTCATCACAAAAGAAGCAGGGAAGGAGAATTTTGGAAGAAAGAGAGTTGAGGAAATCGTATAGTTTATTTGGGAAACCTGTATAATTGCCTGAAGCCCTGAGAATATTTGCTTTCAAGACTTTTGTGGGTCAGATTTCCTCTGTAGAGGCAATTTTAACTCTGCCAGTTGGTCAGAAATGACCTAAGGAATCTCATAGGAGTTTAACTTTATTTCCACTTTATGTTTAAAGAAGTTCCCAGAACCATTGCTAGCATAGACAATATGATGTTTGTCTTTATATACCTCGGGTGGGGTAGGGGGGCTTAGCTTCTCCTTATGCCACCTGTCCCGTTCCTTACCAACTCGCACAATCACAAAATAAACCATATTTCAGCTGCCTTTTAACTGTCTCTGGCAACACTTGTTTTTTCATTATGAAACTGTATTACTGCATATCTTAGGTCGTGGGATAATTACTCAATAAATTAACTTCACCACTTTCCCAAGAGGATCTGGACTGGATTGGACATAAACAATCTGTTGGATGCTCAGTTGTCGTAAACTGTTCAAAAAAGTTAAGTCAGAACAAACAAAAAACGGTAATAGGCAACTGGAGAATATAAGTGAAATTTTCAAAGCAGTCTATGCCTCTGAGGATACATTCCTGTTTATTTTAATGTGCTTAGACTGTTGGGGTTTTTTTTTAATTCCAAAGTATTTTGTTTCATTAAGTTCTCTCAACTTCTCCACAACTTTTCACTTCTGCCTTCCTCCCATGACTCCAGGTTTCCCCACGGGTTCTGCCCAACAGAGGGGTTTCTTTGGCTATTAAATAAAACTAGGAGCTAGACTATGACTTGGACCAGCCACACTATGATACCGGATCAAATGCTACTTGGACTCTGCCTCAATCACGCTGGCAGAGAGAAGGCTACGTCTGTACTGGAGCAAGCGGAGGCAGAACGGATGGTCCTCGTTCTGCTTCTCTGACCCAATGTTTTGTGAAGGGAAGGTTATACCAATGGTACCTTATTAATACAACTTTTCTTCCTCTCCAGAGGAAAAAAGATGGCAGAACCAAAAAGATACAACCAAAACCAGATAAGCAGCAAAATATGATGTAGGGGGAAGAGAAAAGTAATTCCCTGGGAAATGCCATCTCCTGTTAACTATAGTCATAAACTCAAATTTAAGGAGACAAAGCAGGAAAAGATGCATTTTTTAGTTTAAGGTTCTGTCACATAGGAGCTGGAATAATTTGAACGATAGAGACACCCATCACAACTTCGTCATAACATAGCTCTCAGCTGTGGAATGATTAAATCCCAGAATTAAAGCAAGCATTTACTAGACTAAATAAAATCCTGTAAAACCTGATTTCCACAGCTGGATTATGCCTTCTTAGGCTATAGCAAGACAGTCAAGATTAGCCAAAGACTTTCAAAAAGGAAGCCCACCTAAAATAACCTTTGCTTCGTTATCAGGCCTAATCTTACCGAGCTGAATTATATCTTTGTCACAACTAAAGTCACAACCCTGAAGAACTCTGCTACACACAGGAAAAAATTCCAAGCTCCTTATAGAGAGGGGGAGTTCCTCTAAGGAGGAACCAGGCAACCAGGAAACAGTTTTACTGTCTATATTAATCTTTGCAGTACAGAGGCTGCTAAATTTCTGCATACAATAGCTCAATATTTACCCAGAGCTGTACGTAGAGGCATGACCTTGCCTTTAAACAGGAGCTCACCACTGCTACTACAGAAGATAAAGAAGTGGAAGATGAGAGCTTTTTTTTCCCTGTAGTGTCAGAAGTCGGTCACCTTCCAAAGAGCTGGGTGCTTTTGCTGAAGACTCACTACCGATATTCACAACTACTGCGCTGGTGCATTACCTATGTAATGGAGGGAGTGGGAGCAGTTCTAGGTAGTAACTGAACTTAGCTGTGACATTTCATTTCATAGTGAAACAGATTTTTTTTTTTTTGCTAAGAAAATGCTCACTTGCTCCCCTCAACTCTTCCCAGTTTAATTACACCTTCCATAATTCAGTCAGTAGTTGCTCAATCTTCCTAGTTAAATTATTAAGTAGAAGAGTGGAAAAACCTACAACTGAGCATGTGGGACCGAGTGCTCTAGGAATGCAGCTAGGGTTGGGCACACACAACATCTGGGAGAGCGAGTCCTGGAGCGATTCTCCATCTGAGCCTAATCTCACATCTCTGAACACACAGGATTTCCCTTCTTCCCTCCCTGCTTCCTTCCCTCTCTGCCTTTGTGGTTTTCCTTCTTATTAACACTTCCCATCACTTTTCCTGAGCAAAGCTTTTGGGTGTCCTTGTGGCTTCCCCAGTAAATTGACTGTCTTTTTATATGCTGCATGGAAATGTCAGGTCCCAAACACACTTCAAGGCGAGACCTCAGAAGAACAAGGAAAGGTTTGTTTTCAGGAGCTAGGGAAGAGCATAAGGTATCTTCAGCTTCAGTGGGGGTAAAGATAAGGGAAGAAGGAACATCTAACAGATGGGTCAGAGATGTGGGAACAGTGAAACTAAGCTGATAGCTTCACTGAGACAAAGGAACATGGAAAGCAAGAGGGAGAACGGATTTGGCATTATACCTGAAATGGCAGAGAGAAAGTAAAATGGCACTTTTAAATGATATAATTAACTATCCTTATTGAAGCTTTCTTTCAGCTGCTAAATTTGCATATATGCTTCCCATATTGATCCACATTTCTGGTTATTAACTTGCGACAAGGTCATCCACTTGAAAAGAATTTCTGAACAAGGCAATGAAGTAATTAATTTCTCTGTTAGAGAACTTGTTTAGCCAATAACAGTTCTTAATATTTCAAGACAATTTTCCTCTACTTAGAAGAATATATGGAATATGTGTGAATAAGTAGTAGAAAAAACCTTACCCCTCAAGGAAAGTGGTGGGCTAATTAAAGCACTTCTCATACTCTGATACAATATTAAAAAACTAATTAACTACAAAATGTGGCTTTCTGCTGGCTTTGAGAAAACCAGTGCATAAATTAATTGAAAGGTATTGCAGCCAGATACACTACATGGCAAGCGAATCAAAACCATACTGGTCACTATGGGATATAAAATCCACAACTGGTGGTGGTCCACAACTAACAATCCATGTTCTCTTTGCACGACCCTATGAGATCAATGTGCTTACGACGAGATCTCGGCACTTATGATGAGATCTCTGGTTTCCCTATAGAGTACCAGCACTGAGTACTCTCCAGCTGTTCATTCCCCTTCCCCCTCCATACACATTTCCATACTGCCGCTTTTCTGATAATCTCCCACAGCCTCGGGACTTCCTCTGTAGCTAAAATAAGATATAAAGCCATATTAGTCTCAGCATAATGAGTGATGCATCAGACCTCTACTTCTATACACTGCCATTGTCTTTCCAGCTGATCAGAAATAGAAAAAATTGGATACACATATCTCTGGGTGAGCAAATGGAGGATCCTCCTCAGCACAAGCTTTGTTGTTATTAGTGTTACGTATTGCTGCCGCTGGAGCTGTGCAGACACAAAGCATTCTTTTGTAGGAGCTGAATTTCACAAAAGCACAATGTCCTTTTCTTTAAAGGAAAATACAAACTGGAAAGAAGAAGTCAACAAGGTACACAGAGTCCTCCATGTTTATTGACTGTCTTGGGGACTGAATGTGAAAGTAATTTGCACCAAGTTGCTCACCAGTTCTTGAGCTTTGGCTCAGTATTTTGCTTTACTGGAAAATGACCAAGGAAGAGAGCAGGAATTGTGCCAGTCCAGGATTTCAAACTTAAAATGGAGGAAGCCTGAGAATACTGATTAACTTCTGCCCTGCATGAATTAATTTATTGCAAAATCCAGAGGGACTAATGCAGAACCCAGCAATAGGTTGGCTGGAAATATGGAACCATGCTTATCCCCTATCTAAGCAATGGAGATCAATAGTTTAGATCAATAGTTTACCAAAGGTGAAATTAGCCCCAAGGCCATATGCAGAAAATAGGAGGAGGGTACTAAGAAAATTGGGCTGTATAAAATGTAAGATCTTCTTTTAAGAAAGGGTGTCCAACAGTTAGTGTTTTCTTAAAATTTCAGATGGGGAAAATGAGTGATTACATTGGGAAATCACAAGACATGCCAAAGCTATGCATATTTTGGGAGTGGGGTAAGCAGCACAGGGAAGTCCACCATGGCCAAATTATAATGCAAATGTCTAAATATTCAGGCACTGCAGCAAGAATTGCCTCGTGGATGGAGTCCAGGAAAGCAGAGCACCAAGCAGTCTATAGAAAACAATAGCTGGCAGTTCCCCCAGCAGGAACAAGGCTAAAAGTTGGTGCCTGGCCTGTCAAACATTCCCCATACTTCTGTCTATTTTGCTGATGGAAGAACTATGATACGCTTCAAATAGCTTAAATTTAAAAATCTCAGCTCCATATTCTCTCCGGTAAGGGCAGAAAGAGTGGATAAGGGAGAATTGCTCCCTGCTGCACTCCATCCTGATCTCGGCGCAGATCCAAGAATCTTTATGCCATGTGTAATCCAAGCCCGCTGTGGATGGTGATGGGTGGAAAAGAGGCGCTGCAAGGTTCAGCTGCCCTCGGCGAGGGACTGCCTCCTCGGGACCTGAAAAGGTCAGATAGTCCATGCTTCCTTTTACCACCAGGTATGGCAGAATCTGCCCCTCACCATTTAGGGGCCACAGTGCGTGGCACAGTCAAGAAAACACACAGACCACACACAGGCACAAGCTGCTGCAGCTGGCTGCATACAACCAAACCAAGATGTAGTTTGTGCCATCTCCATGAGGCTTTGTACTTGCTTGTTGTTCCCCAGCAATCCGTGGGAATGATTATTTTCCACAACTACTCCTCTGAGACTGTCAGCGCAGAGCTGCTGTTAGTGCTTCTGCGCAGGCCAGTGGTGCTGTGTTGAGAGAGCGGGAAGAGGTGCTCTTCTGTAATGGGCACACCACATCTAGTGGCATGAGTGTGAAGAGCCTGAAAAATGGGCTATAAGCATGGTTATTTCTATATAGGGGACCCCTCCAGCCTTTCTCAGAAGCTGAAGTAAGCACCAGTGCTCAGGGGTCAACATTTTGAAAACAGGCTTTGCAAGCAATACGCAGTCCATCAGTAAGGTAGACTGCTGCGTGCACGTGGCTTTTCTATTGAATACGCCCGTGTCTGCATGCTGGTGATCTTCAGAACGTAGATCGGTTAGGAAAAACGATTCCTGACAGAGCTCCATGGAAGTGTCATGAAATTGGTATTATCCCCATTTTGTAGACAAAAAAGAGAGGCACAGAGAGATGGGGACAATTTTCTCCAATTACTGGCAACATACCTGCTAAGGACCGTGGCTTATAGTAACCACTTAAGGGAAGATGCTCAGGGGAGAAATGTTAATGTCTATTACTTGACCAAAGTAGGATTTTACTGTTGAAGTAGGGGCCTTGTAACTCACATTTTTCTTACGGCTTTTTCTGCTGCTTGCTCTATTAATGAGATCTACTTGTGGTCGTGATTAACACCGGCTGCAGACATGTAAGAGGAATTCTGTTGGGACACGGATATAGCATGCACAAAAAGCAGCCTGCCTGACAATGCTCTCTACGGCTTTGAATTCAGCAAGGATCTTTCATCTTTTTATTTTTTACCTGCACAGGCTGGGAAAACTTGGTGAAACATATTTATCACTGGTCATCACTTTTTCATTTCAGCTTTATCTTTGGAAAGAAAGGAATCCTGCTTAAAGCCTCAGATTCTCCTTCCTATTCCTCAGAACCAAATGTGACTGTAAGATCTGTCAAAGAAGGATATGGAGTCCCATTTTTTTTTTGCTCCTTCAAGTGCTATGTTCCTGATACAGATAGCATTCTTGAAAATCATAGTAACAAAGCCAATGCAGTCATTGCAATCAGGGTCACTGTAACATCAATAAACTGAAAAGAATTAAATTACTTTTGATCCAGACTACCTATTCTTGATCAGTTGCCTGTTGAATCTGATAGTCATATAACCTAAGCAGCAGGCAGATTCAGGGATCCCAGCATCTGCCAAATCAGCAGGATGAGGAAGATACACTCTGCTGGCTTGAAAGCAAAGTACATCTCTCTGATCAGAAAGAAAAGGAAAAAATGATCGCAAATTCTCTTCCTTTGTATTTTTCAGCATGAAGTGTCTCAGAGGAAAAATGTTTTCTTTGAGAAGTGATCTAAACCAATTCTTTGCACATTGGTACTGCTGGTTTTGCTGATGCACGATCTCTGGATCTTATGTTCTTGGGTTTTTTTCAAACAATTTAATTGCTTGTATTGTTTGGGTTGGTTGGTTTTTTCCTATTAGACAGAATGTCTTGTATATAGCAGACAAAGAAGGCACCTTATTCCTGGACCAAAGGAATCTAATCTGTGAAGAAATCTTTTACTTCTAGGACTACACTTATTTTTAGATTCATCCATTAAAAAATTCCTGGGGAGAGATTCTGCCATTGTTGACCAGCTGAGTCATACTCTTATAAATAACCCCACTGCACAGAATGGCTTTGCTTTTAGGGTAAGAGACTCTTCTGCAGATGAGAAGTGATGGGAGTCTGATCCTTGGAAGCTCGCTGCAAAAATCACAGTGTTTTTCCTCCTGTTCTCAAGTGAAAGGAGAAAAAAAGAAGGTATCATTTAGTAATAAACCAGATTTCCAGCTTATCTGAAGAGCTGTGGATAAAGGCTCTCATGGGCCTATGTCCTAACATTTGTTTAGATATATAGTATCTTTGCAGCAGTTTACTTGATCAAAACATAAACGTAGCTAGATTAATGGCCACTGCAAGCGATAATTGTTACTATTCCCTAACCTGTGACACAGCAGAGAAAACAACAGGCTGATAATCTGCAAATAGCTTCAGTTCCTTCCTCTGCCACTGACCGAGGGAGCAATTTTGAGGAATTCACTTGCTCTTTCTGCACCCCAGTTTGCCACCTGTCAAGTAGAATCGTGCCATTTAGCTTCCAATATAAATTGCTAACATGAAAGTGATGCATGATGGAGTGGTATTTGTTATGCCATCCATTTCTGCAGTGCCACACACAAGTACTTTGCAGTTATTCACTCAGTTGCACAATGTAGGTATGTTTCTTGTAGTAACTCCTGTTGTACTCCTCGTATTACATATATGGCAACAGGATGCCTCTTCCTTCTACATACTTGCCAAGGACTGTACCTCCTTGGTCTTTAATCCTTCCTCCATTCCTTTTTCATAGTAAATTTGTGGTATTCTACTCTGTGCTGGACAAAAACATCTGAGAAGGATTCATTTGGGGCAAGAGAAATTCAAAGGTCTCAGCATTCTCCTGAACTTCTATTACATTCTTTGTTCATAAATTACCTTATCCAAAGGACTATGGCAGAGCTGGACTCATGGGCTCAAGTGATGTATCATGATGGGTGTTGGCAACTGACAGGCTTAATTTTTATTTCCTTGATTTCAATAAAAAACTGCTTTCATGATCTCATTAAGTGACTTTGTAGTACAACAGCTTGATGCTTTACAATCTGCCTCTCAGTCACTTGCAATTACAATTTCCTTTGAAAGAAATCCTACTGAAATCAATGGCTTCTTGAAGATCAAGGTATCATTTATCCTGTTTAAGAGTGGCAGCATTATGTAAGATATCTTTAACTGGACTGAATCCTGATGTTACTCTTCAAAACACCTTAGATGCCTTGCTTGATCTGATTATGATTGAGTAGGAGCAGTCAAAAGATGAATAAGCAGGAACTTCCTAACCCAATATATTTAGAACAAACCTCTCCTACAGGACTGGTCTGTCAATCTTAGCCTTAAGCTATTCAGTGTACCCCCTTTAAAACCACTATTCTTTGTATTTAATATTAATCCCAGATTATAAAATGAAACATACATCTTTCCAATAGCCTGTTCAAAATCCTTAGGTCTACTGGAAGTATTTCACATAATGTGCTCTAGAGCTACACCATAATGGAAAATAGAGCTGTAAGCCATATTGCTAGACAAGGCAACGAGCCTGTGTGACGGGGCTGGGAATAGAAACAGCATTAGTATACCTTGGGAATGGATGTAAAAGCTATGTCAGCTGTGTAAGTAGGGACTGGTTGTCCTTCTGACACCATGACACACACTGCATTTAATGTGCCTATTCCTCCTGAGCCTCGTGAGCTGGTCCCAAATTTAGGACACATAAAGGATTAATCAAGCTTATACCCAGGACATGTCAGACAGAACATTTCTATATACTTACGTAGCGAGAACAACTCCATCAGAACCACCTTGTATAGAGAAGAGTCTGTGCCCTTTCAAGAAACCAAGGGACACAGTCAGATGCTTGTGTATTTGGATGATCAGAACACACTAAGTGTATCCCAAATTTTCAAAATCATAGGATTGGTTTAAAAGGTATGACACTTAAGAAAATAATAATATAGGATTGGTTTTCTGCCTAGTGATTTTCCAAATCTTTGCTTCTTCATCTTTGACCCACCATCTTAGACCCAGGAAATCTGCTTCATTAAAAAAAAAAAAAAAAACAGAACAAACCCCGACCTGCTCCAAGAGTGAGGCTTTAGAGAAATCCCTGCCAAATATTGTACGTTGACAACTCCACAAAAGCTTTTGTTTTGGGTCTTCTGCTCCAGAGCAGTTTCAATTTTGCTTTTCATATGTTTACCCAGCACATTCAATATGAAATGAATCCTATACCCTTTCTTCTAAATATGTATCTTGTCTCCAACCAGGGGAAACTGAAATATAGGATGTTTGAAAGAAATTCAACTATCAACTGATTAGACTCAATTTACTATGTTCATCAAATGCAATCTTAGTTTTCAGCTGTAAACCCAATCCTGTTGGTATCCAGCAGTAATTTCACAAGTATATGCTCTGCATTAAAAATATATATACTTGCATACATCCATACGTCCAGGGTTTCAGTACATTGGACCAAATTCTGCCTTGAATTATACTCCACTGACTTCAACAGAATTTCTTAGGAATATACATAGAGTAGGCAAAACTAGATCCATCACTGCTGCATAGCCTACTTCCTTCTCATTCCTTTCATTGATTTTCCTCCCATTTGGCCCCATTCTTAAAGTCTTTGCCAGGTTAAGAGTTAGGCAAATTATTTGGAAACAACTTGTATTTACTGATCCTCATTCACTGTATAAATTACACAATGCAGTCATGGGAGGTAAAAGAAGGATTTTTGCTAATATCTTATTTAAATACTAATTAACGAGTAAGTTCTAAAGATACAGGCACCTTTATCACTCGTGTGCTTCCAAAACATTTTAAAACTTTGATGGAGCACACAATCTTCTATTCCCTTCTGAGCAACTAATATTCATTTAAACACTATATTGGTTTTTTCTTTCTACTTCGTGTCTGCTGTTTGCAAATTGATCCTTATGACTCTACAAATTCAAGGCAGTTATACCTTGGAATTCATTGGAATGCTGCCAGACCTATTATCTGCAGGACTTTCTAGCTGCATAAATAAAATGTCAACTAACTGAATATACTAGGCATACAAAGCAACATAGAAAGCCATCTGTAATTAAGAGGCATAAAAAGAGCTCCACTATCTTGCTATGGAAAAATGATAGGTACAACTGCAATTTCAAATAATTTACCCAGCAAAGAGTAGAAGTGCATAAATATACACAAAAGTCAGCGCGTTAGTTCTCAATATAGATCTAATTAAATTTAGTCAGAACAATGAATTACAATAGCTTAGTTTATGTCTCATAACAACTATTGTATTTTTCTTCGTACTTAGCAAATTTAGTCTTTTTGCAGATCTTTTGCTTACACAGGTGCAAATTTCTTGAATCTGACACTGTTTTCTATCCCACTAGTGATCTTTTTGTTTTGCACCTACCAGAAAGCTATGCTCCTCTGCCACCTAGTGCTTTAGAGAAGTATATATTGTATCAACTGCCAGCTCTTGCACAGTGTGTTCAACAGAATAGATGAGGACTGTGCAGAGACCTTTTATTAAAATTTCCTTGCTAAATGGGAGATTAAACAGAAACTTAGTTTGTCAACCTCTATGGATACCGTAATTGATCACTGCCAGAGATCACCTCTATCTCTGCAGATCTTAGTATGATACAAAATAGCTTAGCAGCTTGCATCCTTGTATTTTAGGACATCACATCATCTTCCTGGTTCTTTCTAAAATGTAAAATAAGATAATTTTTACATGAAATCCTTATAGAAGAAAAACATAATCAAATATAACGTGTGTTTAATTGTATGAAATTTTCCAACAAAAAAGAATGTCTTTTTCAACTACTAGCAGGTTCCCAATGTATCAAAGTGAAATTCCCCTGAGGCATACAATTTTTGTTTTTAAATGGATTCTGGAGTACAGCATTTGTAACAACCAGCTTGCTTTCTATTAGTTTTAATTCACATTGTTTCCAAAGTGTATGTTTATATATTAGCACTATTGCAATTTATATTTCTTTCAAAATTACATCTAAACAGGGTTTATTTCAAGTAACAGACTATGCCACATGTTTTAGAGGAATTTTGGAATTTTTTTTAATTTTTTTTTTTTTTAAAAAGTAATAGAGGTTCGTATTGTCAGTGTTAGTAAAATGAAGCTATGAAAGTGAGCTTTCCTTTACTCTTCTTTTGAAGGAAAAGTCATTCGAACTACACTGTTTTGACTCTCTGAAGATAATTTCTTTTTTGGAAAATTAACTGGTACTATATCAATTGCATATAAGAATCTTGAATATTTGTCAGTTGTTTCTAATTTTTCTTTTAGAGACCATGAATACCAGCTATTTTAATGACTTTTTTCCCCCACATTACTCAGAAATCACTACGAAACATTATCAAGCATCTCCTCTTGTCTGGATTGCACAAATGCAGTACAAACATAAGCACTATGTCTGTGAAATGAATCATTACCTAACCGTGACCTAGCAAGTATCTAAAAATGTCAAATGTGTTGACACAGCCTAACTTCACTCATGTTTCATAAGAACTCTATTTGTAAAGCATCTTCATTGCTTCACCGATACTATAATTCAATAAACTAATGCAATACACTGCCAATTATAATTATTACTCCATTAGCAGAAACCACATGTCCTCTCTCATGTTTAGAGAAAAACAGTCTTTTTTTTTTTTAAAACAATATATCTGTGTTTCTGAGAAATCAACCTATGACTCTTAACATCCCAGGCTAATTTAGCTTACTTCTCTACAGATACTTTGTCAAAAATACAAATATATAAAAAGCAACTAAGACAGTAAGGTGTAACTGGTCCTATGTGGACAAAGAAACAAAAAAACCCCCACCTCTCCCTAAAATACATACACACCTTTCCCTTGGGACAATATACCTGTCTTACTGCTTGGCTAATCTCCCCTCCAATATGTCAATCTCATCCCATGCAGCGCTGTCAAAAGTAAGCCTTCCACTCTGCATCCTGCTTCCCACCTTTTATTGGCTTCAGTTCTGAATAAGTGAAAACCAGATATAACTGGAATAAACCCTGTTTGGACAAATCGAAAAGAACTTATGTTGTTTGCTTGGATACTGTCAACTAAATGGCATAATTTCCAATTATCAGCTTTCATTATTCCTTTAGACTATGGAGGAAATGTAACATCTCTGCTAACATCTGTTCCTACCAACTATGTTTCAAAACATAGAATCTGGAGTGAGGAAAGCAGAAGTGAAGCGTTACAGCACACACGAGCCCACTCCTTAAGCAGGCATAACCGGCTCAGCCACGGACAAACGAAGGCTATTCTGGAAAGCGTGGTCCTGTGTCCTCCACTTTCATATTCCTACTGTCCACGTTGCCACTTTTCTGACCCTGACACGAGCCAAGCTACAGGGAGGTACCCACTGAAAACCAAGCTGTAGAAAGCCAGGGAACAGTTCTCTGCCAGCATAGCTCCCTGAACCAGGACAGCACAGGAGCAGATACACTCAAGTGCCACGGAAACACAGGGGCAACCTAGCCAGGGTTAGGGGCAGGCTTGCATTTTTTGGCAGCAAATATTTATTAGACTGGCTGAGCCATATCAAACAGTACCATTTGCATATTGAAATCCCAACCTAAAATTGAAAACAATCTTAATCTTAAATGCAATGGTGCTACTGTGTGGCTAAAACCAAAGCGAAAATCCACAGCTAGGTGCTGTAACTGCACCACTGGAGAGTACCAATGGACAGCAGAGGGCAGAGCTGCCCCCTCTCTGTAGAAGACTCAAGACAGGATGGCACTGCTGTTCATTGCAGTTTTCCAAGCACACACTGACCACCCAGACTACTTAATGGCAATAGCTGCAACGAAACAGCTTTGACACTTGTCAAATTTACAGATTTCCAGTCATTACATGTCAATTTGTTATTTCACTCACGAAATCAAGTGCACTTTGAGGGGAAAAAAAAGGCTTTCCATATCCCTTCAAGACAGAAAATTATTTTGTATACTGACAACAGCAAGAAACACTTAACCTTCAGTCTGGTACAGAAAGAGTGCAAATACTACATGGCAACCACTATTTTGCTCAAAAACAGGAATATCACCAAGTATCTCAAACAGCAGCATTGTGGAGAGATCCAGGCAGCTTCTGTTAAGAGCCATGGAAATAACCAGATAACTGTATCTTTCCTTGTAAATATCATCTGTATCTAATCAACATTGGTTTTGAACTTCCCCCCCCCCCCTTTTTTTTTTCCCCTCCAAAAGAACAGCAGCCAAACCTAGAAAGTAGATTTCCCTGGGAAACTTAACATACTTTATTTTACATCTGTGAATGTTTTCCCTTTGTTAAAAAAATGTTATTTACAAAACCAGCATAGAACATCAGCATACAAATTATTCAGTGTACTGTACGCAGGTGTCCAAACCCAAGGTAGATGCTGATTTCTTTTTAATTGTTAACTGCTACGATGTATCACTGAGAAGCATTTCCCACTGCATGCTATAGAAACACCACCTGACTGCAGAATCATATGGCATGACATGCAATTCAAGCAGGCTTCCCAAAAGTTCACAGGTTTTCTGTATCAACACTGAGCGAACAAAACAAGGAAAACACTCTTGAAAATCATGATCTTGCTGTAGCAACTGTTTTTGTTAGCATTAGTTCTGTAGCATCAATTTTGAACAAACCAAGACGGACGCTTTCTGGCTCTTTCAATGATCCGCTTGCCTTCATCTTTTTCTGTGGGCTTTTCTCCATCATAAAGGATGACAGTCTCTACAGTTGGAGCATTAAATGGTCCTCCTTCCTTTTTATGTATTTCCATCCGTATCAGCCGAGTTTCTGCTTTGACCTTTGCATAACAATAGCCACAAAGGACGTGTTTCTGTTTCAAGTTTCCACACTCAGGACAAACATCTATGTTCCTCTAAAAAAGACAGTGGAAAATAGGAAATTTTGTAATTTGAACAGCAGCAACAAAAGAAACAGGGAAGAATCACAAACTACTAAAAATGTTAAATGACATAACAGAGAAATTCAGTTGCCCTTTCAATATTTATTCTTCTATGTAAAGTAATTTTTCTGTAATGTATTGCTATGTCTACTTAATTGCTACTAAATTGCTTAATTGCTACTAAAAATAGCCCATGAAGTCAATACCTAAATCGTTATGCCTATTGATATTTGAAGACTAAAGACCTATCAACTCTATTAGATGTACAGAAAGGATAGACCTTTTCCATTTATACTCGCTGTTTAGCTAAAATTCGCATTTTGTTGGCTTGCACCTAAACTGTCACTCTTCATTTAACCACAGACTACTGCCACACATGATGAATGTACGTGTTACAAAGTATTTCGAAGATTACAATGTCTTTTAAGCTTATTTATAAACAAATCCCAGAAAGCTTTTTCAGTTGGTATTGACCACTATAATGATTCTCTAAAATTAGTGCGATGAAAAATGACTGGTGTAAAACTTACTCCAGCATGCTTGTTTGCCATTAACAAAATTACTTGCAGTGAATATGGTGGCAAGCCCATGGAAATCTGGTGATTACCTTTACTTTTATAAGCTTATTGGGATTTCTTCGCCTGCAGCGGTTCACTTCAATGGTGCGCCTTTTCTTTGGCGCCGCCATCCACGAGATGCTCTCTAACAGGCTTGGCGCCTCATTACTTTCCCTAGTATCGTTTACTGGTTGTGGAAGAAAAGCTGGAGCTTGGACAGCAAGTGCTGGTCCTGAAGGAAAAAGAAAAGGTAATTCATTACGCCCAATCCCCGTTTTCGCGTGCAGCCGAGGAAATACGACATGGATGCTACTGACACCCCAAAAGCGAGGAGGTAAGAGCGGTCAGAGGCGCCTCCCGCCCCGTTCCCTCGCTGTCCCCAGGGCTGCGCGCTCTCCTGCTCCAGCGCCCTCCCTCAGCCGTTCAACGGTAAAAATGGGTCCCGCAGCCCCGATGCCGCCCTCTCCTTCAGCCGAGAGGAGAATAGGCCGCTACCTACCCCAGGGTGGGCTCTGGCCCCCGGAGAAACCCGGCAAGAGGCCGCGCTCCAGCCGCCTCCAGCAGCGCTGAAGGAGACCGCGAAGCCGCGGTAGCGGAGAGGAG